>NC_068408.1:633062-748064 GCF_023724105.1 Carassius gibelio | reverse complement strand
GTCTTGTGTTCATTAATAATCATATATGGGCTAAAGATGCAGTGAACTGACACAGAATGCCCCCTGGCCCGAATATACAGTACATTTAGTTTTTAAAAAAAAAATACAATTGTATGGAATTTAATGATTGTGGAACAATACATTATTCTTTTGAGGTAAAAGAAAAATTTGGACAAAATAAATGCAATTCCATTGCCAATAATGCAATGCATTTATCTCAATAATAAACATACAACAACTCTTGCAAAAAATGTGTTTACACAGACTTTTAAGGAATTATTATTTTTGGTCCTACATAAATTAAATCCAATACATTACAAATTAAAAAATAACTGGCTATATATTAAATAACAATATTGAAAATAAATATATATTACGAAACCCTATTAAAATGAAGAAATGTGATGTGGCTGTTTGTGATAAATGTGATATATATATATTTTTTTTTTCAATTGCGATCATATCTCACAGTTCCAGCTTTTCTTTAATTTTTTTCCTCAGAACTGCAACTACCTTTTTCCATAAAAACAGATTGTAAGAACTTAGAATCGAGAGGAAAAAATTCAAACTTGTGATATGAAAACTTGGTCAGTTTCTATCTTGCAATTCTGACTTTTTGCAATAGTTGGAAAGATAAGTCAGAATTTTACAATAGAACTCAGTTACCTTTATATATCCCACAGCAGAAATAATATTCCATAGTTAAAAAATAAAAAATTTGATCTTAAAATGTCAATGTTGAGAAAAACTTTTTCACTCCTTTTTAGTAGTTTACTAATGTTAGCAAATTAAACTTAACTTTAAAATGTATTTTAACTTGTACTTCAAACTAGTCACTAGTGTTAGTTAGAGATGTGTGGTGGGCGTTCTGGCGTAATATGGATTCCTCCTTCCATGTCAAGCACTTTGAGTACCCAGAAAAGCGCTATAATGTAACAAATGACTATTTCATTATTATTATAGTATTTAAAGGGGTCATCAGATGCCCACTTTCCACTTGCTGATATGATTCTTTACGTCTTAATGAAAAGTCTGGTTTGGTTAAAACTTTTCAATATGTAAAACAACACCCCTCTCTTCCAAGCCGCTCTCTGAGGCTATGTATACATTAATCCACATACATTTGAAAATGGCGTTTTTGCTTTAAAACGCTCTCTGTCCACACTAGTATTTTCAAGCATTTTGCAAACATCAGAAAACTTTAAATTCGCTTTCTGCACATGTGCATGCGTAAATCATCAGAAAAGCTCACTGCAGAGGATAAACACGGAACAGACATGAGACGTTTTCATGACGTTTTTCTGACGATGATTTCATTTGTGAAAATAACTCACCATTCACTGACGCGTCCAGGTCACACACACATGATTGTAGGTATGATCTAAAATGCAACTGCCATCATGTTTTGCTGCAAATAGCCATCACAAGTAAATTCGCTTTCATCTTTGCAGGACTGTAATATGAAGAGTGTACTAACTAACATCTATAGCAATAGTGTGAAAGTGCATAGCACGTAACGTGCACAATACCAGTATAAACACGAATATCTATTGCTATAATATGCGTCACATGACTGAACTTGCATCATCATTTTCAAAAGCCTCAGTCTAGATGGAAGGCCAAAACAGAGAGAAAAAGATGTGTTTTCGAACTAAAACGTATTATTGTGGACAAGGCCTGAGGCACTGTTTACTTTAGCTGCATTCATCAGGAAACTTACTAATTAATGATGTCAAACAGCATCTGAGATCAGCTCAATTTGAGAAAGGGGAAATTATTTAGCGAGATAAGAAAAAAAAAAAACATTGGGTGGATTTTTATCATTATAATGTGGTTGTGTACAAACACTGCCAACACACATTTCAGTTCAGACAACTTGTAAAAGTGCATGTACCATCCGATGACCCCTTTAACTATTTTAAGTGCATGTACAAATATAGTGTGCATGTAAATTATAATGAGGGATAAATATTATAGTATTAATTACTTTTTTATAGTGTAAGATAAATTATGTTAAAACTGCGCAAACATCAATTGGAGCTGGAACAGGAATTTAAATGGGACTGAAATAAAGCCCAAACCCACGGAGGGACTCTGCCTCTTCATTTCAGAAGTCTCCCACACATCACTGCTGTCCAAAGTCTTTGACCTTTGGGAGCATCCCACTGTCCTTACACCTGCCAAATTCATCCCGCCTATCACTGGAAGCGCTCGGTGAGATTGGCCATTTCTAGCACAGATGAGAGATGAAGATGGCACGGCAACAAAAGCCTCCAAGCTGGATGAACAACCCCCAACCGCAGAGCTACAGCATGTCAGTCCAAATAGAAATCAGAGCCATGAGAAACACTCTTTCAAACAGCGAGAGACACCAAAGAGCTAATGCCGCTTTGTTAAACTTGCGGCTTAATGTTTTGTGCAGGCTGTTAGTGTGTAGCGCAGATATATTTTCCACAATCTCCTCCATTATTCAGTTTCTGTGCAAGCTATTGCACAAACACTTCCGCTCTTCAGGGTTTTTTAGTTCATTTCACAATGCCCTGGATACGGTCTGGGGCTAAATGTGGGCTGTAGCTGATATCGGAGCTTCCAAGATACGCCTTTGAATAAATGCCTATTTACCCCACTTTCAAGATGACAGAGGATTAGCCCTGCTTCCTAAACCCTCTCTAGGAATGATGGGACACACATGCACTGTATATTAGATACATGCTCTCAAACGATAACGCTGAAATCCTGTTTATTCATGAATTTCCTAAAAGGAAGCCGTTTACTTCCACTTTAGCCTAAGGGTTTGTTCATTAGATTCTGATATAATAATGTCATAATAATGACTGAGAAACAAGCTGAGGCAGGCGCTACTGAGAAGGTCGTGAAACCTCGGACCTCTAGATTATACAAATATTGATTTTCATATTCAACACTGACTTCTGTTCACTGAGAGTTGGACGCTCTAAAATGCCACGCTCTTTCTCTACCACACGTCTCTTGAGACGCAACCTTCAATCCTACGCGCAAGTCGATCTCAGCTGTTTCGCTAACTTCCACTGACTTGGCCACTGAATTAGACCATATTCCCTTACAAATGCGTCCTCTGAACTGGTCGGCAAAACTAAATGCTGAAAATGACTGGCATGCAGAGACTGATGGGCTAAAAAGCAGCAGTCTCATTTTTTGACAGGTGTGATATCTCAGGACACTAATTTTGGTGTGTGATTGCCCAGAAGAAAAGTCTTTACACCCATCTCTGCTGTAATACAGTTCATATTCTGTGATGTCTCCTGTGCTTTAGCTCAGTTTAGTTTATGCACAATGACAGCTGAATGGTTTATTCAAAATCACTGGGTCACATCATGCTTTAACAGGTATTTAATCAGAGATGTCCTTCCAAACAAGTTTGTGCTTTTTCATTTTTTTTGAATGCCTCCCAAGTCTGTAATGATATTTATTATCACACACAAATATATTATTATATTTTTATTTACAAAAATATTAAGATTGTCTATGGTACATGCAGTATAGAAGGGCCTTTTACCTTTATTATCGTTATTAACCTGTACCACACTTTTATGCAAGATTTGGTCTTTGGAAAGCTATTTTTAACAGATCTTTAGCCATCTTAACCACTGCTTCCTGCATTGATTTTCAGGCATAGCTGATAGAAAACAAGATGTGCGCTGAATGTCATAACGGCGGCAAAGCAGCTCTGATGTGGCATTTTTTCTACACAGAATCAAAGCCTAAAACCTTTAACACTTTACTTTTGCTGCCTTGCAAAAACTAGTTTTTCATTCTGGAAATGCAAACTGTTCACTTTTTGTATTATCTGCCTGGTACAGGCTTTGAGAGATGACAAATAATAACAACGGTCACTTATTGTTAGGGATTTATCTTAATTAGGATTAAAGCACGAGCATGCTTTATTCATACAGCCATCATTAAAGAACAATTACGGCAACTCGTTTTCACACATACTCTACTTTGTCCTTCACACCAGGCTGGTATTTTAGAATGACCTTACACACATTTTAATTGAACGTGCTATAATACTAATTGTCATGAGAATATGGCCTCAGTCAGCAATAATGCCGAGAAGCAATAATGTAAAAAAGAGATGCATTTCAGTAAAAATGTCATTTTCTGTTCTTCACTGAAGCACCGTGCCATGTCCTTGTTTGCAAACCTTTCAGTCACAGTGTTTTATTTTCCCCTCCTCATTTTATGCCATAAAGCCAAATACAGTATATGACTGCCAGATGCCTGTAAAGAAAAACCAAAGTCATGTGTGTCACTTCCTGCAGGGCATTTTGTACATTTGCATTTTCCTTCTATGTAATTCTTGGAAAGGCATGTGGGGGAACCAGTTATGCCTACAGGATACCAGCATATGAGGACAGATTCCATGATGTAGCAAGAGCAGAAAGACTGCTGGGGCGCTGGCGCATTGGGCTCCTCGTGTGCCAGGAAGCATGGAGCGGCCCTGAAGCTCTACGTCATTGGCTTTGGCACCTCCATGCTTACCCTTACTTGTACCTGGGTTAAAGAGATAATTCACCTACAAATGACAATTCTGTTATCCTTTACTCACTCTCATGTCCTTCCAGACCAGTAGAAATCACTTTCTTTCTTGGAATACATGTTATAAACTCTTAAAGGAACAGTTCACCCAAAAATGAAAATTTGTTGAAAGGTGATTTACCCTCAAGCCATCCAAGATATAGATGAGTTTGTTTCTTCATGGTAACTGATTTGGAGAAATTTAGCATGACATCACTTTTTCACCAATGGGTCCTCTGCAGTGAATGGGTGCCATCAGAATGAGAGTCCAAACAGCTGACGAAAACATCATGATAATTACAATCTACGTGACTTCAGTCCATCATTTAATGTCTTGTGAAGTGAAAAGCTGTGTGTTTGTAAAAAACAAATCCATCAAGATATTTTAACTTTAAAACGTTGTTTCTTGCCAAAACACTAAGCTCGTCATCAAGCTTCCTCCAGGTAAAAATTACTTCAGCTTGTTGTCCTGACATTTCAGAATTTACAATCATATTTGTTTTGAACTGTTTTGCATCTAAAGGGTGGTTGATCTGTGCTATTTCTTCCCTGATTCAGACAAGATGACTTTTTTCACTGGAGAAAGCAATATTATGTATAGAGGACTAGTATTTAGCTGGAAACAATGAAATGAAAAACCTCTCAATGATTGACTTGTTTCTTCCAAAGATCTTAATTCAAGGACTAGAGTAGGGTGGATTACTCGTGGATAATTGTGATGTTTTTATCAGCTGTTTGAACTCTCATTGTGATAGCACCCATATGCTAAATTTCTCCAAATCTGTTCGGATGAATTAATAAACTCATATTTTTGGATGCATTAAGGATGAGTAAATGTATCTTTTTTTGGGTGAACGATTCTTTTCATAAATAGGTTTCAGAAGAGGGTTTTAGCAGAACCATTTTGGATCCCCCAAGAATCTTTCTGTTAAAAGCACTTTTTTTGAGTGAAGAATATTTCAATAATCTGAAATACCTTTTCACACTATAAAGTATATTAGGTAAAATGAAAATGTTCCATGGATGTTAAACGTTCTTCATGGAACCATCAATGCCAATAAGAAACCTTTGTGTGTGTGTGTGTGTGGTCCAATATTATTATACTTTTATGGCACTTTTGTTGTCACCTTTATGAGAAAATTTGCTAGTGATAGCCAATGCATTCTGTTACATTTCTCCCTTTGTTTTACAGAAAAAAAAAGAAACATCATAAAAGTTTGAAACAACATTCCTTTAAGCACCTGGCCATTTCAAAAGAGATAAATCTGGGTTTTTTAATTTGCTTTTTAGCTTTCGCTGCTCAAATTTCTACAAGAACAAAGTCATGTCCTTTTCCACCAGCAGCTGTGGTGTGGCTTACCTTGAGGTGATATCATTAAAAGCGTAAACAAAACATTAGAGAGAGAGAGAGCGAGATGGAGAGAGAACAAACAAAATCCTGTAACAAAGGAAGACTCGCATTCCTTTCATCCTGTTGGTTCGTTCACACCAGAGCATGCAGTCTATGACTCACAGCCCTATGAGCTCCAAATCTTATTGGACATTTGAAACACAAGTGACAGAAGACAGATAGCAGACAGAGCCATCAACCCAGTAGCACTAGATTATACTGCTGCACAAGTATCTGTATACTCAAACTCAAATACACTAAGATGTGTTTAAAGCAAAATTAAATTCAGTGAAGCGATTTCTAGTGGTTCTTGCAATTTATTAAGGGTTAAATGCCTAACACTGTGTAACTCAACCTGAAATGTTTGTATAATGGAAATGAATTATAACAAAATGTGTGGTCTGTTGAAGATAAATTCTTCTACATCATTTATACCACAGTGCAATTTAATTTATATTGCATGCAAAACACAGGTCTTTCAGTGTAGATAGACTCTTTCATTAGGAGAGAAGGTTAGACCATCATATAATCTGCTATGTCTTTGCATACATTTGGCTATTTTACAGTAGCTTCAAACGTGTCTCTTCCAGTCAAAATGTTAATTTTACTGGCTTATCATTCATCGGATATGAATAATCTTCCTCTTTGATTTGCATTCATTAAGTTATTATGAATTATATATGATCATGTACATTTCATTAAAGCATCTAAGTCACTAGATTATGATTAATAGACATCAGTGCATGGTTATGTGATGTAAAAAAAATTCCACTACTGTTATGTGATGTAAGAAAATTCCACTACTTTTGCGATCAATTTAAGCTGAATTTTCAGCAGCCATTACTCCGGTCTTCAGTGTCACATTACAAATTAATAGTTTCTTTTATTTATTATTGATAGAATTTATATATATATATATATATATATATATATAGTTACCATTCTAAAATTAAAAATACTATACATACAGACGGATGCCCCATGGAACGCCCCATCACGTGATGTGAATTTAGCCCGTGGGGGAAAACATTGCCTTGGCGCCAATTGAAATACACAGGACAATCATGCCGAAGAGTTGCTGTGTCATTTTCTGTATCGCCAATAAACTAACAAATTATGAATTGAAGTTCTGAATTCTTCTTAATAAACATACAGAACCGGATAGGAGGACAAAATGGCTACAAGCAATAAGTTTTGAGGATGATCAAGGGAAGTGGTGGAAATCCCAAGACTAAGCATGTGTATATGTGTTAGTCGGCATTTCATCACAGGCAGGCTACGTTAACATTGTAAAAACGCGTCTGCTAAGAGGTGTAGTCTACGTGATACACAGGTGTACGATGTATACCCACTAGAAAAGGCCAAGGATTTCCGCATACCTACTTAAAAAAAGTGTGAGGATACGTAACAACTTTGTTTTGTGTCAGAACTTTCACACTTTCATTCAAAAATTCACCCCGTCTGTGTTTGCAAAGAGACACGGATCGAATCGCGGAATCCAGCCACAAATGGAACTAAAGCAGAACGTCACGGAATTTGGTTCTTTTTGAATGAATAAATCTAAAGTATAGCTGTACAATGAATTAAATATCAATATGGACTTGTGTATATGAATATTAAAGTTAAAAGAGACTACAATTGTTATATGCGTCTCTGGGAATGAGCGCTCAATATGAGCATTTTTGTCATTCAAATATACATGATGTTCTCTGTGTTTTCCCCCACGCCCCCAACTATGACTAGATGCTGACTGTATGTATAATAGATTTTGGTTAGACTGCCCCTAGTGGATAAAAAGCTGCATTTTTAATAGCCATGACTTCAGTGTCACTTTACAGATTAATAGTTTATACAATTTATTTATTATTTATATCATATATATTGATTATTATATATAGTTACCATTCTAAAATCGCTTATACTGTAATAGATTTTGGGTACACTGCCCCTAGTGGATAAAAAGCTGAATTTCCGGCAGTCATTACTCCAGTCTTCAGTGTCACTTTACAACTTAATAATTTATATTATTTATTATTTAGATACTTTTTATTTTCAAATATAGTTACCATTCTTAAATTACTTACACAGTAATAGTTATACTTCCCCTAGTGGGTACAATTAGCAAAAAATGCCATTGATTCACAAGGAAGGATGTACAGACAATACGATTGGTAGATATGGCTAGACTTCCGAAAACATCCTAGAAACCACCTAGAATTTCCTAACAATACCTATTCTCTCCAAAAATATATAAATATAAAATAGCACAGGAAACATGCTTGAGGAATGGGAAAACATTCACAACAGAATTCTGTCACCTCTCAGCGCTTTTGGCATGTTGGCTCACATTTTCAGCCCATATTCCTGTCAGGTGTATTTTGTTCAGCTTACACACTCTCTCACACAAACACACAAACAAATACACAAAGAATATATCAGTATGTTCATCTTAGTTACCAAAGGAACTTACAGCTTAAACAGAGACTTTTGATATGTCTCTGGTCAACAGCATTTCCAAAGATCTTCTACACACCAACACACAGTCAAAACCAAAGAAAAGCTTTTCAGCATGATATGAGAACATTAGTTTTAAAATAGATATTGTTTAATGTGCAAGCTCGGATTGCACACTCAAGGAGAAGATATCAGATCTATCATTTACACTGGCAACTCACAGGATTTACTGTCTTTTAGTCTCATATGTCTTTATATTAGGCTACATCTACAACAACATACCTCATAATGATGACATGGTTTGCATATGATTAAAGTGTGAAAAGCAATTAATGCAGTTCTGGAGATATACTGTACTAAAGATGCATGTCTTTGTTTCTGTTTTGTTTTTTTCTACTGATGGATCGTCATGCCTGTTGCCATGGAGCAGTGTTGAGAAAAAACACAACTAGAGAGCATGGTCAAAAGATCAGCCTGTCTTAGACAAAAAAGAAAGAAAGGAAAGGCACATAATTATCATTCCCTCTGAGACGGAGCAATTATGTTGATTAGAAAAAAATATGGTATTTAAACTAGGTCACATGGGTTTTGACTCCACTCGCATTAAGACCAATCAAGGATAATCATATTGCTGTTATCTGGATGGGTATAAGGATGGGTTATGGTGCTCAACTAGTTGACAAGTCATAAAGCAAACAACTAACAGCCTAATGATCCTTTAACCTACTAGTCGATGAAGAAAATATGTTGTTTTGCGCATCCTAACAAGCTGCGGTTCTGCGTGCACACACACATATTAAAAGTCTATTTTAGGTCTGTTGTTATTTTTTGCATTGAATCTCTGTGCAGGAGAGTCAGCGGATTGTGCATTGCATGGTACAGCAAATCATTTGCTCCATAAACTTCCCCTGTGCACCGGCACCATATCTATCATTCAGCACTGACGGGTGTCACAGCTGCAAGAGAATCCCTGCTCACCAGAGATAAATCACAGAGGGCACAGGACAAATATATCTTCTTTAGAGAAAGCCCCATGCACCTGCCATCCAGAGGTGTAAAGTATTAAACAATACAGCCAAGCCCAGAAAAAAAAACTAAGCAGATTATAGAAGAATGGACTTTTGAACAAAGCGTACAGTATGAACCTGCTGTGCATTCCAGCACTGAAATGGAACAAAGGTTTAAAGGGTAAAATACATTTGTAGAATAGAACGTCAATCTGTTCCTCAAAGAAAGTTATTTTCTGACTGACCAGAACACTTTATGTCTACTTACAATATATAGTTCATGAATCACAGACTATTTTATGGCATTTGTTTGTAATTTTGAAGCTTAAAAAAATGAACCCAAAAAGGAAAATTTGCTAAGAATTTACTCACCGTCAGGTGACACAAGATGGAGATATATACATAGCAATACATCACTTGCTCTGAAGTAAATGGGTGCCATCAGAATGAGAGTCCAAGCAGCTGGGAAAGCAATATTATGGACAGAGGACTAATTTTAGCCAAGAAGCAATGATTTGAAGCTAACAATCTAGATGGATTAGTTTTTTTTTTTTTTTTTTTTTTTTTTTTTACAAACACATAGTTTTTCGCTTCACAGGACAATAATTGATGGACTGGAATGGTGTGTATTACTTGTATTACTGTGATGTGTTTATCAACTGTTTGGACTCTCATTCTGATGGCACCCATTCACTGCAGAGGATCCATTGGTTAGCAGGAGATGTAATGCTAAATTTCTCCAAATCAGTTCTGACAAATGAACAAACTCTTCTACGTCTTATCTTATTCACCTAAGTCTGAATCAATTTTCTGAACATTCTGATTCATTTTGACTACCATAGGAACAGAATTGCAGCATAAATGTTTAGAACAGCATGAGAATTGTCATTTTTGGGTGAATTCCTTTTATAACTCTCTTGCGCTGTATACATGATCTATTGTTTCATGCAGTTTTTTTTTGTGTTTTTTTTTGTGTTTTTTTGCCTCAAATAAACAGGAAAAGCTTGCCCAGCACAATGAGATGAGAGAGGGGAAACATAATTATAAAGCAACTGGATTAAGGAGAATTCAAAGAATGTTCAATTGTAAGTGCATTACCGTTCACACGTTTGCTCAGGGACGAGTCTAAATTACTTTGTGATAATCGACAGCATTCCACACATGTAGTCAATACAGCTTCAGGTATATTTGACCCAGAGCATTACTTTAAATGTGCTACAAATCCAGAAATGGAATAGTTCTGCCCTTGACAGACTAATTCAGCACTTTAGTTTATTATCAGTTTAATTAATCTTTTTATTGGCACTGACCATACTAGCATTTTTGGATGATGTTTACTTTCCACAATATACTACTTTTATAAAACAGTAACAACAGCTAAATGATACCATGCCTGGCTGCAAATGATTGTATTAATATAGAATATGTGTTGATAGATGTTTATCAACTTCAACATTCTACAGAGGCTTTGAACATGGCTCAACCAAACAGAGTTTTGTGTTATGGTGTGTATTTCTGTGTTTTCTCAGATGATGGGATGCAGTTAGCGTACAGTTGGATTATATTTAAGCATCTACAAAATTAAAATGTAAATCAGTTCAACCCTGGCTATAAAGCTGCTCTGCTCTTTGAATACTATAAGACAGTGTTAAAGTTTATGGAAATATATCACAGACGGTATAAGTAGCTGACAGCAGGTCCTACAGGACTGTAACAGAGTTCTGACCTGAACCAAAAAAAGAACAAGTAAAACATCCACACTAGACACACTTCTAATCAATTTCAGTTTAAAAGCAAAAGACAGGGCTGGAAAGCAGGGGTGATAAAGTGAGAGCTTGTAGTGTGTTGTAAATAACATTTTGGCAGCACAGTGCCCTCTGTGAACAGTATGAATCAAGGTGGCAGAGGCTGAAGATGTCAGCACACTTCTATTGTTTCAATTAGTTTCAAATGCCCATAAAACAGACCTTACAGCACTCTAACAGTATCTATTTCTTCCTGCATTCAGTGTCCTGTGATAAATGGTAAGTTCACTCTTACCAATCGACGGCTTATGTTGACAGTTACAAGATATATTTTGCATCTTGTTAACATGAACGTGTTCTCAGGACTAAGGTAACATAACACTGCACGGCCGCTCTTATCTGCGGATGCGCTTAGAAGTGTCTGAATGGATAAAGATCAATGCAACTAAAACTTTAACAATCTCAGGTTTCTCAAGCACCTGCCGGTTGTGCTAAAACTTCAGTTTAGACAGAATCTTGACATTTAAACACACTGATACTGGTTTGAAGAAGAATATAGTCTTATAACAGAGGTCACATGTTAAGTCATAATAACAGAAATTAAAGAATATACAAATAATGGAGGAGAAAGTTTTATCTGAATGATCCGAAAAACTCCAGTTATAATAAGCTTCTTTTAGCATTGGTTTAGTATATTGATATTGTATTGCATTGTACAAACTAAGTCAAATTTAATTTTATTAATTTTTTCATTTTTGTGTGACAATTGCTATGCTGTTGTGGACGATGCTCATTTTAATTTTTACTTAAGATGGGCTAATGAAAAAAAAAAAATCTGTCAATAAACAGAATGTTCGGATCCGAATGTTCGTTTTTTTTTTGTTTTTGTTTTTTTCTGACGGTTCACAAATCAGACCTTAGAAATATTTAGCCTAGTGGAGTAAGAAGTGTGACAACTAGTCCCAGTCTTCTCTATTCCTGTAGAGCATCACTGTTGCTGTAAGGAATCTCCTGCACTGAGTCAACTCTAAACAACATCCTCCTCGTCATTATAATAGTGTGTGTCTGAGCTCACCTTGCGCTAGATCTGATATGATCTACTGGTATCCGACAGTCCAGATCTGTGTCTGTGATCATCAGCTGGAGTTAGAGACAGATTGCACCTGTATCCGGCAAACTTCTTTTCTCTCACGGCTCAGTTCAGAGCTCAAGCGGTTTCCACAGAACACTTTGGCGAAAATGTTGTAGAACCAACCCCGACAATGTGCTATCATAATATCTGGTCCTCGCCGGCTATAAACCGTGAGATGATAAGCGATGATCGGAGAACGCAGAGAGAAGCGCGCGGCGACGCCATCAAACTGCGCGTAAAGCGAGAGCGCACCGATATAAGAGCGCGGGCACACACGTCAGTAATCCAGAGATACTACTAGCAGAGATATGGATTACACTGCGCTCACACACAGACTCCTGCTCGCGCGGGCACACACGTCAGTAATCCAGAGATACTACTAGCAGAGATATGGATTACACTGCGCTCACACACAGACTCCTGCTCGCGCGGGTGTCATTCTCACAGCTCGTTTGCAATATTGGGCGTCCGCGTCCCTCTAGAGAAGTGACTGTAACGGGTTACTTTTGTGGTGTTGTAAAACTGTTACTTCGTGACGGTACCATGGTACACTGAAGGCAGCATGGTGTACCAGATGTATCGCATGGTAGGCTACTTGTTACAATACAGTTGCGTAAAACCATAGTAATATAATTTTAGTTCCAATGACCGCATTGACAGTCACAGTATGTTAACTTCATTAAATTAATAATTTAAAATGTTCCAGAATTATGTCTAAAAACATTGGAAATACCTGTTCTGGCATATTTTATTTTGCTGCATTTTTTTTTTTTTTTTTTTTAAGAAAAGAAAGGATTTCTTCTATAACAAGATTTTTTTCCATTTCCACTATTCTGGATCCAGTGACTGGATGTTGAAGCTTGACATCCAATGTTAGGCAAATTAATACAATTTATGACTGACTGTCTTTAGTTGAATTGATTTGAATGTTTCCTGATATTTAATTGGCAATTGAACATTGAACTCCCATTTTACCTCATGCACTTTTCGGAACTCATGCTGCTTTGATAGAATGCCAGCTGAAAACAATTCTATTCTATTCTATTTCCATTGTTATTTATAGAGTAGCTATTATAATCATGTACTCTATGTACACTTAGGTGTTTCCCTCTTTAATTCACACTCTAAATCAGAAGTGTGACTGCCTCTAAATGAAGCATATTATACAGGCCTAAATGTGTTTCTGTCTTCACAGTTTATTAACTCCATATTGAGACAGCACTGTTTAATCACACAAAATCTGTTCTTGAAATTGTCACATTTTTTGTTGCTGAACACAAAAGACGGCATTGAATCTTAGAAATGAATGTCCTATTATAGTGTCTCAGCAGATATGACAGCTGCTTTTGTAGAGCATCCAAACACTTCCATCCCATCACAGTGCACATGCAAAGAAGACAGAGGAAGCCAAATCATCCGAGCGCCTGGTAATCAGTGATGCCGCTGTTCATTTCTCTCAAGTGTCATGTGTAGGACCACATTCTGGCACAAGCAGATGCTTTTGATTTTGTTACATTCCACGTTGAACTGTGCACATTTGCTCTCTCAGGCTCTTTTTCAGTGTTGAACTGCACAAGAGTAGACACAAAATGTGTTTATGAGGGTGTGTTATGGGGGGGGGGGGGGGGTTGATGTTTTGAGAGAGAGAGAGAGAGAGAGAGAGATCTGTTTAAAATAGAGAGATAAAGAATAGTTAGGAGATGATTTGTTTGTTGTCATGGAACTGGAATGTCCCCGAAACATGTACTGTATGTGATGTATGTGCAACTTTAGCAGAGACTTTTCTGTAATGTAGCATTACATCACTGGATCCTCCGTGAATGGGTGCCATCAGAATGAAAGTCAAAACAGCTGATAAAAACGTCACATTAATCCACAAGTAATCCATACGACTCCAGTCAGTCAAACAACGTCTTGTGACTAACAAATATATAGAGTCATTTTAACTTTAATCCATTGCTTTTTACCAAAATACTGTAGTCCATAATCCATAATAACACTTCCTCCAGTGAAAACATCTATTTCCTGTTGTAATTTTACCTTAAAAATCCACTAAAATATTTGTTTAGAACTGTTTTTGCATGTTAACGGTGGTTGATCTGTGCATATTTCTCTCCTGATTCATATAAGATGACTTTTCACTGGACCCAGATGTTAATTGATGGACTGTAGTCGTGTTAATTACTTGTGGAATATTGTGATGTTTGTTTTCAGCTCATTATGACGGCACCCATTCACTGAAGAGGATCCATTGGAGAGCAAGTGATGTAAAGCAAAATTTATCCATATAGGTTCTGATAAAGAATAAATTCATCAATATATTGGTTGGCCTGAGGGTGAGAAACATTTAATATACAGTTCAGCTTTAAAGTTGTTGTACTTCTTTACAAGTGTATGTTTGCACATGCATGTTGGCTGGCACCCTGAAATGTCCTTGGCATTTACTCTCTCTCTCTCGCTCTATTTCTCTCCTGGTGTCTCTGAATCAGCAGGGATGAGGCCGTAGGTCTCTCACGTGACTGTGCCGCAGGACAGAGCTGGAGGTGGAAGCCAGGCTGTCTGGACAGTGGCTGAAATCTGATGACAGCCGCTGAGAGCAGGTGCTGCCAAACGCCGGCCCGCCGCCGAGACGAGGTCAAACAGGACTCGTTACACGCTGCTTGTATCCCGCCTAACGTTCCTCAGATCTGACGAGACAAGGATCCAGGCACAGCTCATTAGACTGCAGGAGAGAGAGAGAGTGAGTTCCCACACGCACCCGTTTGGCCTCTAAAAACAGTGAGCCAGTGAACAGTGAGAACAGTGAACAGTGAGCTTAATGGACTCTGTGTAATAGCTGCAGGGCTGAAGCACACTACTGTCGAATGCACACGTCTTTTCTCATTTTTAGCAGTTTTAGCAAATGAATTCCATTGATAGTGCTGATTGATCAGTGCCTGTGTGGTGCATCTGCTTTTTTTTTGCTGTTTAGTTTAGATTTGAGTTTGTTTTTGAAAATCTTTTTTAAATATATTTTTCATGAAGACTTTTGCATGATTCAGTCTTCATGTAACTAAAAAATATAGATCAAGTTTAAGTAAAACACCATGCAAACACCTCTCATATTTTTTAAACTTTTTCTGAAAAAGTAAAAAAAAAAACGTATAATTTTTCGACCGTATGTAGTTTAATTTGTGGTTCAGAAAATCTGTAATTCAGTAGTTGTCATAAAACCTTTTATTAAAGGGTAACTTTAACCCAAAATGCAAATTACTTTTCATACATTTTATGGACCATGACACTGTTATTTACTTGGCAGTCTATGGGACAGTCTCAAGCCTCCAAAGGTTTTCATCCAAATATCTTAAATTGTGTTCCGAAGACGAACAGAGGTTATGGGTTTGGAATGACATGGGGATAAGTTATTAATTACAAAATTTAAATATTGGGGGGGAGTAACCCTTTAATTTTCAGTTAAAATGCATGATTGTCTATTAACTCCTTCATGACCTTCACTAAGGGTTTGAATCCTGACCTATATTCAAGTAAAGTTGGTTTATTTGTCATTTGCAGAATTTATTCAGGAAATGCTGGGCATTAAAATGCTATTTAATTAACTTATTTTAATCAATTGTATTTGAGCTCGACAGCGTGCAGAGATCTAGTTTAATTTTCAGCAGTTTTAGCAGATTAACCCTCTTGATGCCACTAACTTCATGATGCTTGTTTGGTGCAGCTGCCTGTTTATTGGCTCACAGCTGTTATAGGTTAGTTTAGATTGTTATTTATTTATTTATTGAGATTTTTTCTTTCTTATAAAGACCTTTGCATGTGTCAGTCTTTACATAATAAAAAACTTAACTGAGAATCGCTCATGCAAGCACCTCTCAAATTTTCTTCAATATATGCAGCTTATAATTTTTGTAACCGTAACCTTTTTTTTTTTTAAATTTATTTCAATTCATTTAAGGTGAAATTACTATAATAAGATGCCATTAAATACATTTCATTCAAGGCTTTTTTCTAGAGAAAATTGACTGAGGCTGTTATTGAATTGGAGTGTGCAGTAGATGGTGATGACATTGCATATCAATTACTGACCATCACTTTCATTCGTCTGAGCATCTGAAATATGAGAGGTCTATGTTAGTACTTCTTGAGACCTCTGGCCCAAACGTGAATGTGTGTCATAGTCTGGTCATTGAGAGCTGTGATAAATCTAATGCATTAATCTCCATCAGCTGTTTGGGTTTACAGCTCTTGGCAACACGCATGGAGAATGTCCCACTCCAACAGACACCTGATACAGGAATGAGACCTGTCAATCACCTGTCTGCATATAAACCACCTGAGCTCTGAGATATGATGCTGTGCCGAGTGAGTAAGTGTCTGTGTTTGCACTGAAGGAGTTTGATATGTAATTCAAGCTTCAGGCCCTCATCAAAGTGCAAGACAAAAAAAAAAAAAAGCGATTCATTAAGTTCTGTTTTCTCACACTGGGTGATAAACATGGAAAGAGGAGAGAAATTAACAAGATTTCAACTCAAGCTGTGAGTTTCATGACTCTCACAGTAATGCAAATGCATGTTATGATTCCTGTTAGTGTGAAATATTAATCTTCAGTTGAAAGGCATTGTCTATTGAGTCCTTCCCTGACCCTAACTAGGGGTTTCAGGCACTTGCAAGGAGTCCTGGTTTCACATCCCATCCTAACATAAAGTCTGTCATTTGCACAGCTAATCACTGTTCATCAAAATACTTATAATTTTATTTAATTTTAATCACTTGAATTTTATGTTGATCACTATTCATTTTTGTTTGAATGGCAAAGAGTAACTTTGATATTTCGATAAAAACTATGCATTTTGTTCTCCAAGTAAAAGAAATAAAACTTATAATAATTTCTGAGTGACACAAGAGTGTGTAGACAACTTGAAACACCTATAGACACCTATTTTTTTTAGGAATACGACTGATATTTAACCTCCATAGTGTTATAATGTAATCATTTTTTATTTATTTATTTATTTATCTATTTATTTAACAATTATATTTTGTATTATTACTTTAACAAATTGTATTAACACAAACTTGTATTACATTGCAATGACCACAAAGCTTTTTGGCTACCTACAGTATAATATCATACAAAAAAAAAAAAAACTTTTTCACACTGATGAACTTTATACACAACAAGACATGGAAAAACTGAGTAAACAAGGCCAATTCTGACTTAATTCTGACTGTGTACTTTGAGCTGCACATATTAGATTATTAGTCAGATATTACTTAAGGTACTGTACTGTATTGGATTTCTGTATTGCTGCTCAGTAAGTACCGGTGTCTTCTGCCCTCTAGTGGAGAAGTACATCAATGACAGATTACATCTAGGTAACATACTGTGTTCTATTTGATAATAAAATCTCGCTATTTCATTAAGTTTAGCTAAAGGTAAATATCTCTTATTTTAATTTTAGGATTTTTTTTACTGGATGACAAGTTTTTTTGCACTGTAATGCAAAGGTTAGCCTACAGGTTTGATTGTGGCATATTGGTGGGGGACATAATGCCAGACAACAGACATTTAATTGTTTGATCAAAATTATTGCTAGGGATAATTTAGTAGCTGCTGGATATTGGTAGGGACATTTCATATTGACCCTACTAAATTTTACATCCTTAAATCATAACCATAGATGTCCGACTTTGGAAACTAACTATACACAGTTCTGTTAATCCTAAAACAGTGAAAACTTTATCTCTATCCAGTCCTCATAAGGTAAAGACAGAGAGAGAGATAAAAACATTACTATAGTTAAACCATGGTAACCACAAATGAACATTGATATTGCTACACTAACCGGTATTTGTGGTAAAACTGTGGTTATAAAAAAAATTGTTAGCCTATTCTAAACTTTAAATAAAACCTAGCTAATTTTCAAAAGTGTGTCTTTTTCTGTGTTTCTTTTTTTTCTTTCTAATCAAAATAAAAAGAATAATAATAATAAAAAAAAAAAAAAGTACTCGCGAAGCCGCACCGAAGTCCCGATCTGAATCAAATGATTCGCGATCCGCGCTCTGTACTCCCGATCTGGGGTGCGTTTCCCAAAACCATAGTTGCTGTTAGCAACTTTGTTGGTTGCAATGCAATTTCCCATTGCCAACCAACTTAGTTCCTAACAGGTTAGCAACTATGGTTTTGGGAAACGCACACCTGAATAATGATTCACGAGCCATAATTTCCACAGATCGGGACTTCGGAACGCGGATCGCAAATCATTCACTCAATTGAATCGGTTTGTATGTTCTTTCCTATCCTACGCTTTTTTGCGTCTTCAGCCATGTTTACACGGCAGCCTATGGCTTAGCTCGCTAGTTTTATGTCGACATTAACGGAAATAAGCGAAAAAAGCAAGTTGTTTACAAATAAAATATCCATAATTCCATTCCAAAGATAACATCTAATCTACGAGTATTCAGGTGAGGTTCAGTGCAGTCTAACCTATGAGGCTAACCGGTTTACTGCAGTGCTAAGTGCAAACTAGTGAAACACCTAAAAATGCACGCTAGATGAAAACATTGTGCATTATGTTCGAGTTTCTAGCTTAATTCACTATACTTTATACAGTTTGACCAATGCATTATAGTTGGTGACAGTTCACTGGGAAATCAGTTGAAAACATCCAGTCATCTTGCTGTGAAATGACACTAATGATACTTTTTTTGTTGTTTTTTTAGCTGTTTTAGCAGTTAATAGCTGTTACTCGACTCCATTTCATGCTACAGTAGTAGTGGGAATAGGTTTAGTAATGAAACATTGACTATTTTCTATTTTATTGCGTTAATAAAACTGCACTTAACTTTTCTAATCACTGGGGGGAACTAGAGAGCTTTGCATATAACACGTAGTTCACACATGTCTGATTGGTAACGAGCTAAAATCGTGATACAGAACAGCAGTTTGGCATTCCACTGGGTTCTGTCATTAAAATTAAACAGAATTTTTAGATCTGTTGAACTGAGTCAAATATTTCCACCCTTCATGAAACAGAACTCAACCAATAATCCTGACTCAAATCCCATCCAATAATCAGTACTTTAAAAAAAAAAAAATGCAGCCTGGGAGCCAAGCTCGGACATCCTTTGGAGAATGTTGGCCTTTCCAGTCCATTTAATGTACAAAGAAATATTATTATTCAGATGTTTTAGGAACAAATAGCGATGTTTCAAGTTGTCTAATGAAATCGTTGATAGGCTGTTCTTAATGTTTCAGACGGGAAATACATGCTTCCACTTGCTGCTGTCCTGAATGAAGGTCAAACTTGCTGCCTAAGTTCTTCCATGATCAGAGTCTGGGCCGCTGGAGGATGAAGTTACGAGCCGATATATCTGGAAGCAGTGGCGCAGACCTCGGAATGGACCCGTGGAACAGTTAAAGGTGAAGTGAAAGTGTATTTTTACAGTTCTTTTATGGTTCTCTTGAGTGCATCGTTTGACTGCCGTCTTTTCCATTTCGCACATTCTCATACTGATTTTGTGTTTCTGAATCTTTGCTGTATTTTTTTCTGGGAGCATTTCAGATATTTCTAATGACCCAGAGAGGACTTTCTATAAAACCAGACTATAAAACAACAGACTAATGAAAAGGGGGCAAAAGCATGCAGTTCGTCACCCCTGGCTTTTCGTCCAGTTGCGCAAAGGCTTCATTTCACAAATCATAAAGTGTTATTCTGTGGTTGGAGAAAGACACTGACGTTTATGAGGGTTCTTTATAGTGTTGCATCTATTGTTGCTCATGCAAGCTAACCCATGTTGGCATGGCCATTTTGACATGGCCTCAACACCTCTGTTTGCCTGCAGCTCTAATTGCATTAGTGGTTTGGGGAAGCAAATCCTCTGGGGTTCATGTTTGGGTCAACAGTTGTTTGGTTGGAGGTGAAGTTGGATGCTGCTCAGTTTGATGGTAAAATCAGCAAACTTGATTACCAGTGAGAGCTAACTGTTATGCTCCTAATTCAATAGTTATTGTTTTCAGAGACCAGAGGAGATATTCCTTGCATGGAGATGATTGACCATTTTGGGATGTGTGTATGTGTTTTCTCACTGGTAATGTAAGAAAGGTGTATTGCGTACAGTATGTGCTTATGGTAAGCCTATGGAGCATCTCACATGAACTAAAAATCTCACTGTTTGAATATTAAATAAAGTTTTTGAGTGATGGATTGTAAATGCTAACATCAAAACACTGTCCACAAAATACTCTTTACACTCAGGATCTGATCCCAGGATGAGATGAACCGCATTTATATCAGTAGGATTCCAGGATAATTTTTGCTAAATGGCAGATTTTTGGTGATAAAATAATGAGCGTCTGTATATGCATTACTGCACTAGAAGGATCCCATGTTGAATATGAAATATAACCATCTATACATGACACTAAATGAAATGCATAAATGAAAAGTTTCCCAAAGCACTCCTTTTGCTCCATATAATATGTAAAAATGCAAAGAAATTACAGTATTTTTTTTTTTGTGATCTGTATTATATTTTTTATACAGTTGCATCCTTGTAAAAAAAAAAGAAACATTTTATTGTAATTGCACAGTACATATTCAGAAAATGTTGAATTGAAATTAATAAATAAATAGGCTATAAACTGACAGATGCAAAATGCTTATATAGTGATTGGTCTTTTGTACAATTGCATTTTTACTTCTGTAAAAAAACTTTTACAATAAATAAATATAACCCAATAGATTAATCAGTATTTTAAAACAAAATATTCATATTATTATAAAGGAACATATGATATTAATATTATAGCAATGTGTACATTTTATTCAGTTTGCATCTGTCCGTTTGCAAGCAATAAAAGTACATTTTATTGCAATTGTAAATATTCAGAAAATGTTGAATTGAAATAAAGAAATGAATAGGCTCCAAACTGATAGATGATAAATGTTTTTATGTTTATATAGTAATGTTGTTGTTGTTGTTGTTGTTGTTTTGTACAATTGCATTTTTTGTGACACACTTCAACATAAATTCTGGATTTCACAAAATGAAGTGACAAACAAAAATAACTTTGCATTCTGTTTGTTTTTTTGGACAGTAAAAGTAAAGAGTGAGAGCACCGGTCAGCTCAGCACCTGTTCAGTTCTGCTTCTCCCTTTACTGCTCAATGAGTTCAACACCTTCAGCACTCTTTGATTTCTCCTGCCTGTGCTGTCAGCAGTCTCATTAGAGCAGCGTATATATGGCACGCTCTCCATCCTCCACAACAATAGAGCTCTTTCTGTGAGGGATTTTGTGTTTTATAGCAGTAAATGTGCTGGCCTTCTATTCCACCAAACAGAGGGTTTTCTTCCCCTGTTTAAATCATCACTGACTCTGCTCTGAGGATAAGACCATCATTATTTTGAACGAGTCAAATAATTATCCCAGTAAGGTGGCAAAACGTCTCAATGTTGTCCTTACATGCTTGATCTATGTGCTCGGGCCTCACGGTTCTACGAGCCCTAGCTGGAGTCAACGGCCCTCTGAAGCCACATAAAAGCAATAGGATTTGGACCTCTGTGTCGCAGCAGGCAGACAAAGTATGATTTTGATTTTTTGCAATGAGCCCCAAGTCAATTATAAAGCACAGCCTCTGGTGTTAATGGCCTTGATAAGCCTGGACTTTGGACTCTCACCCTTTTAAAAGAGTCCATTTGGTCCTGCTTAGTTGATCCAGGCTTTGAGGTTCCCTTTAGGGCTTGAAAAAATTATAATATTGACCTCAGATCTTTTCTTGTTGCTTGACAATCCCACAGCAGATGAATGCATTATACCAGCTAAGAACATTCTGGGAACATTGGTTATAAAATAAAACTTTAAAATAACCATTAGAGAATGCCCCGATTAAGGTTCTCTGTAGGTTGTCACCGAAACAATAAAGCAAAACTCCCAGCAGCAATCCATGGTTGAATTTATGCTTTTGAATTGTCATGTGTAGTTTCCTGTTTACTGAATATCGAGGCTAAACTGTCTGTTCTTCATTAACAGAATGCACATAGTTTTCCATTTCTGGATTGGGTTTAACCCAAAATGTTTAGCTGTTTAGACCAAAGCAACGTTCATCACAGTTTAGGCTTCATGTGCCCAGTTGTGGTAGCACGTTGAACGTGATGGAACTTTAAGACAGACAAACATGTGAGCATGAATAACCTTAAAATCAAGCATGCAGTAAAACATGGACATGGTCCACAGTACCCATAATTCTCTCTTTCTGGACCAAAGAGAGTTTTAAATCAACGTAGAATAAGATAAACAGCTCAAACGGCATGAGAATACAAGAACGTCCAGTGACAAATTCACTCTTAACATCCATCTTTCTCTTGATGATTGGGAGTTGTTCTTTTGGAGCTCGTTTTTTAACACTTGTTTCACTGAGAATTTTTTCCTTGTGTTGCATGTCTTTCTAACGACCCAGCAGTAAATCTTTCTCTGGTTTCTGTGTTTGAATTGGCTTTTTGGGGGTCATATGTAAGCTAATGATTAATGGCGTTCAATAAATTGGATGAAAGGAAAAATGTCTGCGTTTCCTCGCCCTCTTTTTGGGGCTAAAGTCAAGAGTGTCTTAAATGTTTTCCTTTATTTCCATGATTCAGCCATAGACGTTATAGAAAGCAGTCTTTAGAGTGAACTAAAAATGGGAGTTTAGGAAGGATGTGCCCAACAGTGAGAAAACAAAGGTTGCCAAAGTTGCTTACAGTTTAAATACACCAATTGTCTCGTATATCTATCTTAAAATATTGTATTTTAATCATTTTTTATTAATTTGATTACCAAAAATCTTATTTGTATCATATTAAGCAGTTTATTCATATTAATCTGTTACTTTGTTATAGATGTGATGTTTTTGTGTACATTTTTATAAATTTGTATATAATAATCACATTTCATAAAACATGTATTCAAATATTTAAGTTTATCAAAGTGCGTTTTTAATGTAAAAGTTATAGAAAATAAAATGACTCATAAAATAGGCCATTTAGTTTGAATGCTTAAGGTCTCTGAAGATCAAGCACCTCTTTTCACCAACTGTTAGCTGACAAAAATAAATAATAAATAAAAGAGCTCCAGGTCATGCTTTATTGTACCCTGTTTGTAAAACAATCCCTGTACATTTATTCACATAATTCATCATACTTTAGCTAATGGAACAGCTGAAATGACTGAATGATTTTTATTCAATTTAGAGTGATTTATAGCTGGGATATACTAAATGAAATGTACAGATTTCTGCCCCAGTTTGCAGGTCTTGATGAGTTGATGCTAGATTCCATAATGTATGATAGCAACAGACTACTTTTTTAGCTTCAGACTTTAATTTCATCCAGTCTGAGGTTATAAAACGTGTCCGATATTTTGAACAGATTTTAGAACTGGCTTTTTTTTTTTCGTTTCAGAGCAGCATGGCTCTCAAAACATTCCTAGATTACAAATTGTTATTTCGAGTTCTGCGAGCATGTGAACACTTTAGCATTGGATGTGTTACCATAGAAAAGAACGTCACCTGTTGTCATCTCAGAATTATGGTCATCACATGGTGTCAACACAGCCTATAGTCTGCGTCACATTTGTGTCAGGTAATTCTACAATCCACCTGTGTCTTTTATCATCTTGTCAAAATCATTTTGAATTTAAAAATTAACTATATGTTGGCTATTCATTGCTATTTTAATCTTTGAAATGAATGAGCAGCCATGAGACATGAGGTGAAAACACCTGTGATTCAACACACTGCCTGTTCTGGCTAACTTCACTCACACTAGACCACACATGTGTGTGTCTCCAGGGCTGACTGCAGACTGCCATCTGTGCACAACCAGAAGCGTGAGCTCTCCAGAGATCAGAGCCAGACGGTGGAAACCACTGCAGCATCAGCAAGATCGAATGTGTTCAGTGAGTCTGAAGAAACCAATGCTTGTCATTATCGAAACTACATGATCTGGTCTCACTATAGTAAAGATGCACTAGGAATGAGTGTCTCCACTTGCTTTCCAACATATCATTTATAAGCAAATTTATATATAGTGGCCCCAAACATAACTGCATTTGGACACTAAAGTCACACTATAAAAATGGATTTCATTGTATTAGAAGCTAAGGGACATCTGCACACAAATGGTTCTAGATCTTCTCTCATAACTACTGTTTTAAATTATTGTTAACCAGTTGTTCTTGGGGTCATTTCCCATAGATGTATGAAGTCAGTTCACACAGGTGTCCTATGAATGTCCACTGGTGTAGTACATTATATTAACAGTAACACATGAACATATACAGTACCACAAAGTTTGACAGCCAAAAAGTATAATCGTTACCGTTAAATAAATCTAAAACCATAGAAAACATTTTCAATTACTTGTCATAAAATAAACATTAACTGAAATAAAATAAAATGCTTAAGAAAATACTTATTTTAGTTCAACTACAAAAGTAAAAAAAAAAAAAAAACTATATAAACTAAAAGTAAAATATGATGATAACTATACAGTGGTGTGAAAAAGTGTTGGCCCCCTTCCTGATTTCTTATTTTTTTGCCTGTTTGTCACACTTGAATGTTTCAGATCATCAAACAAATTTAAATATTAGTCAAAGATAACACAAGTAAACACAACATGCAGTTTTTAAACGAAGGTTTTTATTATTAAGAGAAAACTAAATCCAAAACTACATGGCCCTGTGTGAAGAAGTGTTTGCCCCCCTGTTAAAACTGTTGTTTATCACACCTGAGTTCGATTTCTCTAGCCACACCCAGACCTGATTACTGCCACATCTGTTCGCAATCAAGAAATCTCTCAAATACGACCTGCCTGACAAAGTAAGGTAGACCAAAAGATCCCTTAAAAGCTAGACTTCATGCCGTGATCCAAAGAAATTCAGAAACAAATGAGAAAAAAATGTTATTGAGATCTATCAGTCTGGAAAAGGTTATAAAGCCATTTCTAAAGCTTTGGGACTCCAGCGAACCACAGTGAGAGCCATTATTCACAAATGGCAAAAACATGGAACAGTGGAGAAGCTTCCCAGGAGTGGCCGGCTGACCAAAATTACCCCAAGAGTATAGCGACAACTTATCCAAGAGGTCACAAAAGACCCCACAACAACATCCAAAGAACTGCAGGCCTCACTTGCCTCAGTTAAGGTCAATGTTCACGACTCCACCATAAGAAAGAGACTGGGCACTGCACTGCAGAGTTCCAAGACCACTGCTGTGCAAAAAGAACATAAGTCTCGTCTCAGTTTTGCCAGAAAACATCTTGATGATGCCCAAGACTTTTGGGAAAATACTTTCTGGACTGATGAGACAAAAGTTGAACTTTTTGGAAGGTTTGTGTCGCATTACGTCTGGCGTAAAAAAAAGTATCACCATATTTCAGAAAAAGAACATCATACCTATAGTAAAATATGGTGGTGGTAGTGTAATGGTCTGGGGCTGTTTTGCTGCTTCAGGACCCGGAAGACTTGCTGTGATAAATGGCACCATGAATTCTGCTGTTTACCAAAAAATCCTGAAGGAGAAAGTCCTGCCATCTGTTCGCGACCTCAAGCTGAAGCGAAGTCCACCTCTGAATGGCTGAGGAAAAACAAAATGAAGACTTTGAAGTGGCCTAGTCAAAATCCTGTCCTGAATCCTATCGAAATGCTGCGACGTGAACTTAAAAAGGAGGTAAATGCTCAAACCCTCCAGTTTGGCTGAATTACAGCAAGTGGACCAAAATTCCTCCACACACTGTAACAGACTCATTGCAAGTTATCGCGAATGCTTGATTGAAGTTTTGCTGCTAAGGGTGGCCAAATCAGTTATTCGGTTTAGGGGGGAAAAATTTTTTCACACAGGGCCATGTAGTTTAGGATTTTGTTTTCCCTTAAGAATAAAAACCTCAATTTAAACACTGCATGTTGTGTGTACTTGTGTTATCTTTGACTAATATTTAAATTTGTTGGATGATCTGAAACATTCAAGTGTGAAAAACATGCAAATAAATAAGAAATCAGGAACACTTTTTCACACCGTTGTTTATACATGAATGAAATACTAGTACAATAGTATAAAATGGCACAAAATAATTTTTAATTCATAATAAAACAAAACTATAACAGAATATCAGTGATACTAAAATAATACCGCTTGTAAGATGCACAATATTAACTAGCAAAATAAATGGTATGGGTTTTGTAATGAAAAGGGACTTGTTGCATTTGTACAATGCATTATGGAGCAATCATGCAATTTTTCACTTTAAAGTGTTAATAGGTTGTCACTGTAAGTGACATAGTGAATATAATACTATAAGATATAAATTATTGATATAACCAGAGATAGATAAAACCAGGTGTATATGACAGAACTGGTCAGCCACAGTGGTATCTCAGATCAGCAGACCTCTTAGCTCTTACGTAATAGTCTAAAATGTAGAATACATAGACTTGTCAAATTCCTCTCTCGGGAGCATAGATCCTCTACCCGTGGATTTGTTTTGTGTGTCACACTGTGCTGTGAATTAGCCACTGGCCTGCTGGGGCTCTTGTGTGGGCTGTCACTGTGCTCCTCTCTGAAGCACTGAGCATGCTGGTCAATACAGCGGGCAGGTAATGACTTTCCCTGCTGGACCCTGAGGTGTGAGGGGAGAGGAGGGCTGGACAGGAGCTGACAGAAAGCTTGAATGCAGTGATCTTTGCCATCCGATTCAAATGTAACCAAACTCAAGCTAAATATAAATCACAATTTATGTTTCTTCAAATGAATATTAGATGGGAATATTGTTCAGTTCAGTGGCCAAGAAGAATGTAAAACATTAAACCCAGAAAATAAAATGCTCTGTGCAAGCCATCCTGATCCATTGCACCAATGCACACACTTTCATTTGAAACTCTTTCACTACATTAATGGTTGGACATTTCTAGAAAATCCTGGAAAAAAGTTCACCTTGTTTCTGTCTTGCTTTTAAATTGGTTTCAGTGATATTATGGCTGTGCAGTTGTGATTTGAAATGGAGCAAAAGTGGTATGGATGAATACTGATTGCAAAACTGGCGAGGAGTTTTGTCATGCACGAGAATCATCACGAAAAAGCAGCAAAAATGTATTTAAAATTTTAGTTCAGGTTAAGTGCAGTGCATCATGGGATCACATATTCTGTGCAGTTTGCTTTGTTTTAGACTAAAAAATGTGACTCTTAGCAGCTCATTTCATCCTGGGGTGTAATGCTAGACTTTTAGATAGAGTCGCTCAGCCCTCGCTTGAGAGAAAAGGAATCAAGCCAAAAACCTCACTGGATAGCATATCCTGTAAAATGTATAGTAAAGATGAATAATCATGTCATTCAGAAATATAAGCATATAAAACATCAGCATCATAATTGCTCTTTCCCCCATGTAATTTTGCTTAGAAAGTCATCCAAAAATTCCTACAAAAGCTACAAAAAAACAAACAAAAAAAAAAAACATTAGTGGTTCTCAAGGTGGCTGTGGCCAGTAGAGGACAGTCACGTTTAGGGTAAAGTTCAGTGGGACATCACCCTTGCTGCCTACAGGCATGTTTAAGGGGTGGATTCGATAGTGTTGTTTATTTTCACACATTGTCAGCGTTATTTCTGCACCCTCAAGGAATTATGCAAATCAAGCTGTGGCACAGACTAGAGTTGGTCAAAATTTGTCCAAGGCAGTTCTTCAGCTGGCAGGCCAGTTTTGAGTGCCACCGTGGGTTATGGAGGATGCAGCAGATCAATGTTGGGGAGTAACGGAATAAAAGTTTGTTATATACACAAAGCGGTTATTTTGGTTAACGATAGGTTAAACAAAAAAATCAGTACTAAAATAAGCTTAACTGAAATCAAATGAAATGTACAAACCCAATTCCAAAAAAAGTTTGGACACTGTACAGATTGTGAGTAAAAAGGAATGGAATAATTTACGAATCTCATAAACTTATATTTTATTCACAATAGAAATAGAAAGTGAGACATTTTGAAATGCCATGCCAAATATTGGCTCATTTTGGATTTCATGAGAGCTACACATTGCAAAAAAGTTGGGACAGGTAGCAATAGGAGGCCGGAAAAGTTAAATGTACATATAAGGAACAGCTGGAGGACCAATTTGCAACTTATTAGCTCTCAGAATTCAAGATGGGTAGAGGATCACCAATTTCCCCAATGCTGCAGCGAAAAATAGTGGAGCAATATCAGAAAGGAGTTTCTCAGAGAAAAATTGCAAAGAGTTTGAAGTTATCATCTACAGTGCATTATATCATCCAAAGATTTAGAGAATCTGGAACAATCTCTGTGCGTAAGGGTCAAGGCCGGAAAACCATACTGGATGCTTTGATCTTCGGGCCCTTAGACGGCGCTGCATCACATACAGGAATGATACTGTAATGGAAATCACAAGATGGGCTCAGGAATACTTCCAGAAAACATTGTTGGTGAACACAATCCACCGTGCCATTTACTGTTGCCGGCTAAAACTCTATAGGTCAAAAAAAGAAGCCATATCTAAACATCCAGAAGCACAGGCGTTTTCTCTGGGCCAAGGCTCATTTAAAATGGACTGTGGCAAATGGAAAACCAAAATTTAAAGTTCTTTTTGGAAAACTGGGACACCATGTCATCCGGACTAAAGAGGAAAAGGACAACCCAAGTTGTTTTCAGCGCTCAGTTCGTTTCGTTGATGTTAATGTTGAGATGATACAAATAAAAGGTTTTTATCTCGAATGGAATCTGTTCTTTGGAATTGTTCTTTTAATAAAAAAAAATAAAAATAATAATAATCATGTGACACTGAAGACTGGAGCTGAAAATTCAGCTTTGCCAGCACGGGAATAAATGACATATTAAATAGAGAAAAAAAACTATTTTAAATTTTGGTAATATTCCACAATATTATTGCTTTTAGTGTACATTCATTAAATAAATACAATAAATATATAAACATTTATTTTCCTTTCCCACATTCACGCAATCTGTCTAAAATAAGCTTTTGTTAATAAATTGGAATATATAATCATTGAGATTATTTTGATTAATTTGAGTCAAAATCAAAATGGCAACCCTGTTAACAACACCTAACACGACAAGTGTGAATAAACTGAAAGTTTTTATGCAGAAAAAATGCATGCAACCATTCAGCAAATTTGCTGTCTGTCTTCTCACATCTTCCCCATTGGTTTGGATTAGTACGACATGACACTTCCTCAGTCGACCTCCAGCCCTCTGATTCCCCCGTCACCCTTATGCAATTTAAGAAGGATTTACACCCTCAGAACTGGAAGCGGTCAATCAACACGTTGCTTGAGAGCCTCTAATATCTCTCCAGAGCCCGAGGTGTGCTGTTACCCACCACCTTCATGTCAGGTGACTGTAATCGGGTGAGGGCTGATATAACCAGAGGTCTCTAGTGACCAGCCTTAAAAATGCCATTCCTTGTCAGAGTGTTCTGGATCGTGCGCTGTACTGTTTTTGGTGGACTGTTATATGAAGTCGTATAATAATGTTCTGACTTTAAAATCATTTAACAGAGTGTTTGGGTTTGCTTGCATTTACTGTGCTCATCCGTTCTCACCAGTTGCAATCAGAGATATGACAAAGCCATGGAATTTCAGGGCCGTGGAAAGAACGTGCTTGCCTTCAGCTCCCAAACACATTCCAGGAAATGCTGAGGTTAAGAACACAGTCCTCTGTGGCCTTTGAACAATCATCAGGACTGCGTATCCGCTAAGTGTCTGGGACTTTAGCTTTGGATCTCAGCAGCTCAGTGGCAGCCCACATGCAGGTGTCCATCCAAAAACCTTGTGTGAGCGGGAAATACAGACTCATTCAGAATGCTGGCACGGTCTCATCAACACGGCCTTTGTTCTTTGACTTCGCAAATTAGTCTAGATTATTTTGCCAATACTTTTTGAAGGCAGCCAGCAACACTTACAGGAATAGAAGCTATTTCCTTTCAATTGATTTGACACTCAGTTTATCCATGCACTCTAACAGTGAACGCTTCCAGATATCCAAACCATTAACGTAACTTCTTTGATTTTCTTAACAAGACGAATTAGAAAGTAAATGCTAAGAGGTCTTTGCTTCTACTACTATGGAGGCCCACCAAACCTTCAATTTTTTCCCCCTTCATCTTAAAGTATGACTTTCATCCACAGCTAGCTCAAAAAATGCATTTTCCTCCTCCTGTGTAGACGTGGGCCCTTTCAGACCGATTATTTCTCATCGTGCCTAATATTGAAAAGATTAATCATAGCTGTGAGAGGCACAAAGAGGATTAAAATTCCAGTTTCTCTTGCAATAGGCCTCATGGAGTCCTTGTTAAAAGGCTAAAATGGCATAAAAAAGCATCATGGCTTTGGGGGTCATATCATGAGAAATCTAATTTTCAATTTTCAGTAAGAGATCAAATGTACTGTAAAAATGTTAAAAAAAATAGCGTGTAGCTGAAAACGTCCTCCCCAGTCCAAATCTATACTTTATTATTATTATTTTTATTTTATTTTTTATAACTAATCTCTAAATCAGTTGAGTGATTTAATGGTGAAGTATGTAATTTTTGCTTCAACCCTGTAATGACAGGGAAAAAAAAGTAAATTATGGAGAGGATAAAACATAGAGTAGATCACATAAGGGGAGAAGGTATTATTTTATTAAATAGTGACTGGATACATGTTCTGAACTGCAACTCTGTTTATGTTTGATATTGCACAAGTACAGTTGCTAATTTTCTCATTGATCAATAAGCCTGATGGTCTGTATTCAGCCTGTGTTCTATATGAGGTGCACACTGGTCCTTGGAGGTAATGAGTTTGCACAGATATTGTGGTTATCATGATCTCAGCAGTACGTCTGCTTCAGTGCTGTTCAAAATCTCCTTGTAATCTTACTACAATATCAGCACTGCAGATTTTAAAGACCAGCAGCATTTGTACTGCATTACCCGAGATAACCTGAAAGTTGTTCTTCTGTGGTCATGCACAAAAGCGGAATGCACTGAATGCATTACTTGGAGTTTACTGTGGTCAGTAAAACCATGGCCTGTTATATTTTAGAGGTCTCTAAAATATAAATGAATCATTTACCTAATCTTTTGTCTTGTAAATTCTTCATTATGAGATCATCACCAAATCTAGAATTTAGTCCTTTGTCGAATAGTTCTTTTAGTTAGTATATATATATATATATATATATATATATATATATATATATATATATATATATATATATATATATATAGCTTCTATTTTCACTTTTTTTTCTGAATCTTTTTAAGCAGAAAGCATTCAAGTAAACTATAACCCCTGCCTTCAAATAGCGTTTCCCAGATAGCACCGGAAGAGGGCGAATAAGATTGGTCCTCCATTTTTAGAATACGTATAACCTATTGTATCATTATTTGTTCGAAAAGCCCTTCTGACCATCAAGAGGTCAAGATGTGAAGTTGAGCAACTCAAATATTTATTTTTTTTGTCTCTTGAGCTCTAAACACTTTCTGATCAATTCCTGCTGTTGATTAACCTCAGGAGAGTGTCGTCACTGACACAAAAGAGTTATTAAAAGCCCTGGATATCTCATAAGACAAAAACATAGTGATGTTAGACAACACTGGTCAGGTTATCTTATCTGCTGATTACTTCAGAAAAAGATAAATCCAGCTCAAAGGCTCTGTCCCCTGACAGGAAACCAATAAAGCCATAAGTCGATGATTACTGCAGACCTGGCTCTCCTTGAGGCCCCTTCTCCCCGGGAGCTGTTAGGAGGTGTGTTGGCTTTCACAGTGCCTGGGCGTTGCTCAACAGCCTCTTGATAAAGCAGTCAATGACTGCCTTTCCTTTAAGCTGAGCAGTAAAACAATTAGGAGACTGTTGGAAGTGTTCGTCATTGATACATCCACTAAACACCCTCAACCTGTTTATAAATAACAGGAAGTGTTCTCATTGGAGTTTCTCTCTGAGCAAGTTCATCATCTCCATCAATAATACCATGTACAGACTTGAAACTCTCAGTGTTGGAAAGATAAGCAGGAAAGACAGAGGATAAGAAAGAGTGTAAATATTTGTACATTTAATTAGGCTCTTTTGGCATGTATTAAATTGAAATAAATAAATGAAATAAAAAAGCCCACAAGATTTATTTCCAAGTAATATGGCGGAGCCTAAACACATTGATTAGCCAGTGCTATGTGTTGCATATTTCATAAAGCATTCAGTCATCTAGTTCAAAATGGCAAATGTTGCAACAACTAATTTTTTTCCCCCTGAGGTCCACTTATAATGCTAGTAAGTTTGTTTTTGCACCAGAAAGTCATAATTTAGACCATTTTCCACTCTGTCTCTGACATTTAGTTATAAAACAGGCAGTTTTTCTGCTGCTGTAGACTTTTATGTAAACACCCTCTTTGCATGCGAAATGAGATCCAGCGCTGTGCTGCGCTAATTCACAAGCTGCAGGTTTGCTGTTGAGTCCAGTCTGGTTTTAACACTGGACTGTTTTTGATGGATGGGACAGTTCAAAACTAAACTGGATCGCATTTTGCAAAGCTGCATTACATTAATAAAAGTCTAAGTTGAATGTGAGCGGCTATTTGTAAAAATGCGTTCATCTGTATAACGTCAGCATGTTTCAAAAGTATGAATTTTAAAATGTATCTTTAGTAAATGATCTATTTGAACTAGATAGGGGGTTTTATAGTTCTGGAATTAACTTAATGTTAGCATTTTGCTATCATTATCATAGTTTCAATCAAAATGTAATTCCCCATGTTATGATCCCTTTAATATTTCCTTTGCAGACAAAATATGCCATCAGTGCTTGTGTGGTGCCTGCAGTATTTACAGAATGGCGACAAAGTTCAGATGCATTTGTCAATCAGCTTGGGTTATGAGATGCATGTTTCATAATTTATAGCTTTTAGCTGTCTAGACGAAATGTTTGTCGCTGCAAATAAGGCTGTTTAATCCACTGAAAAATGTGCATGATGGGAAATGCTTTGAAACGGCATATCCAAATGACTGGGTCAAAAGCTGGAGCATTATTTCACAAGAGCGGTTAATAAAGATTAGCCATGCATTAAATGTTACACACAGCAAAGCAGCCTAGTTTTCCTAATTCCTGTTTTAGAGAGGCCATTTACTGGTGACAGACGACAGCACGAAAGGAGAGAGACCAAAGACACACAGTCAATAATCAGCTGGTGGAAACAAACCCCTTGAGGCTGAACGAAAATCATCACTGGAATTACTATCTTGATTGAACTGTGCTACGAAAACAAGCCTGGAACATTCTTTGAACGCTTACTGTCTGGGCCACAGGCGAGATGTTAAAGACAGTCTGATGTACAAAAAAAAAAAGAGTGATCCGTCGCAACCTTAATTATACCAGCCAATATTTCTTACTGGAAAATACATCTGTAAATCTGATACTATATATAGTAACAAAGATTAAAAATGTCTTATAATGGAATTTACAATACATACAGATGAAGGGCATGAAAATGTTTTGTTCATTTTTAACTTTTTGTAAATATATTTATTATACTAAATTATTATTTTGTTAGTTTGATGGCCCAAACTAATTTCATTCAACACCCTAAACTTTTTTAGATGAGTTCAGCACTAGCAGACGTTCAGCATCAGCAGAAAGTCTGTCTGTGTGCCTTTCACAACTCTTGTTTTCATGTTTATGTTTTCATATTTGCCTTGGCTGACGAGTATCTGAAAACATATTTTTAGCCCCTCCAAAGTAAAACTGGAAGACATTGCACAAATATGGAATAAACCGAAACTGTTCTGTGTGCGTGTGTGTGCACTGGCTGTTTGTGTGTGAGAGTCTGAGTCTGAGTGTGTGAGGATGAAAGCGTGCAGGCTTGTACACATATTTTTGGCGGTGTAGTCTGCGCTCACAGGAAGCAGCGGATTTGTTTACATGTGCCTCTCCATCAACAGATCTGTTGAGCTTTCACTCTGAGATGATGAACTAGACGACACGATTAAATTGCTGTCAACTACACGTTCAGGCCAGCCAGCAGTCAGCCGGCACAAGAGAGCCATACACTGATGGAGGTCCAGCTCAATACTGATGGATTCAAAAGCATCAGTGTGATTCATGTTACAAAAAAGAAAGAAATCTAATCTCATATACATGCCAGTGGTTGTATAAATACACAACCTTGTGAAATCTTGTGAAAGATTTATGTTGATTTGCAAAAAAAAGGCCTAATATTACCTAATTTTTCAATAAGAACTACGATTTTTCTAATTCTATAGACAAACATAAGTTTGAAAGGAGTAATTCAACCACAAATGAAAATGTGATAAAAATGTGTTGAACCTCAGGCCATGCAAAATGTAGATTAGTTTGTTTCTTTATCAGAACAGATGTGGATAAATGCAGCATTACATCACTTGCTCACCAATGGATCCTTTGCAGTGAATGGGTGCCGTCAGAATGAGAGTCCAAACAGCTGATGAAACATCACAATAATTCACAAGCAATCCACTTGATTTCAGACCATTAATTATAAAGACACATTTTTTGCTTCACAAGACATTAATCGTGGATCATGTGGAATACAGTACTTGTGGATTATTGTAATGTTTTGATCAGATGTTTGGACTGAAGTGAATGGGTGCCTTCAGAATGAGAGTCCAAACTGCTGATAAAAACATTGCAATAATCCAAACATCTCCAGTGCATTAAGACATTTTTAACTTCAAGCTGTTGCTTCTGTCTAAAATACAGTTCCTCTATCCATATTATTACTTTCTCCATTGAAAAAGTAATATACCGTCTGAATCAGGAGAGAAATATGCAAAAAATAAGCAAAAAAAAGACTAAAACAGTTTGAAACAGATTTTGATGTGAGAGAACGACGGGATGGACTTTTTCTTTAAAAAAAGTTGTTTTTGGATTTTTACCAAAAGCAAAAATGCTATGAAATGCACATCATGTTTTGTGAGAAAGTATGATGTGCTAGAGCAAAATAAGCACAATGTTTTTTTTTTTTTTTTTTTTTATCAGCACCCCAAAATTAGCAAGAAGAGTAAGAAGAAAGCATTTAATTCAGCAAATATTATGCTCTCATATACATTTGTTACTTAAACAGCAAAACATTATTCAAATGGTTTTGTTATTAATGTAGTCAAAATTTCCAAGATGTCTCTGCATTCTTATGTTTCACCTAGTTTTCAATAAGGATTGAAAACTTGTAGCTGTGCATGCATCAAACAGGAAGTTTAGTTTTGAAGGGGTTCTTGTTCGATTTAGTCCATCCCAGTTCCTGATGATGTCATCATCTTTGAATCTTAGGTTCTCTTTGCTGTCTAAACCAACAGGCACACCTCATTCCTCTTCCTGTTATTTCTCTCAAGAATGCTTCTCTTTCATGATGAATGTTCATGTATTAGCCTGTCAGCCAGATAGTTACACATGGACAGCAGAAGTCTTTAATCTCTCCCTCTCTCACTCTCTCTCTCAGCCCAGTTCCCCCCTCCTGCCGCAGGAGTCTTTGTGGAGGCCGTCAGTCAGGTCATCAGAGAGACATTCAGCACAGACACGGAGCAGAAGATTTATAGCTGTGAGGTGAGAGCAGGTGAGACAAAAGGGAGCATTTTTCAGTTGCTGCTGTGCCAGTCATCAGTGGGTCAGATCTCATTAGCCGTCTGATTTATGGAGACTGAGGAAGGGACACCAAGCTGAGGGATTGGTAATTTAATAGTGATAGTGAAAGCATCATGGAATGCACTGGAGAATCATTTTTGAGAGAGGAATCTTTGCAAAGAAACTGATTTTGATTCAGTCAGTCCCAAACAGGTAGTTTGGTTATGAGATAAACTCCAAGTATAACAATTTTGCATGAATTTGTCCACAACTTCTGGGTGCCAATAATATCATATATTTACGGTGGAAAATGTGCGAAATATCTTCATGGAACATGATCTTTACTTAATATCCTAATGATTTTTGGCATAAAAGAAAAAGAGATTTTTCATGGTTATGAACTGGAAGTGCCCCCTCAGATCATTCCAAATTAACTTGAAATATCCCCTTAAGGTGAGGACATTCCCAAACATTCCGAGACACAGAGGCAGGCCTGACCGTAGATAACACCGTGAAGCTATCACACCCTGCCTGGACATACTGTCTCCAGATCTGGACATGTCTCGGCTCACCCCTGAGCTTTGACTCAAGTCTCATGTGTCACAGACTGAACCCTGGATGTGGAAATGTGATTATTGTGATGGAATTCATCATGTTCCACGTTTCCTGGAATTGACGACTTCTCTGCTGCCCACTAATTCCCCCAGGTGTGATCCAGAAACGATCTTCCAAAAGACACACTGCTGTCACATTCAGCAATCAGCTGATTTCTCCAGGGAATTACATCACCTGGTGGAATCACTCGTCTATAAACTCCTGGGCTGAACTCAGTCTAAAGCACAATACAAATGCAGGTTGGACATCGTCCTTGGCTCTGATCCCTCACATGTGGACTGACTCATAAATGACTCAGAGTCAACTTTACCTGTATGTGACGTCCACGTGCAGACAGACGTTTAGCCCATGGACTGATGAACTGCTTTGAGCAAATAAAGAGGCCATCAGCTCAGCAGCTTTTGGCTGCCAGCAGAATATCCCTCTCACTTTATACGGAGGTGTTGAGTGCTGGAGACAAAGCGAAGAGCCGGTGATTTAAGATCTAGAGAACAGAGGCAGCGCTATCTATGCAGCAGACCTACAAACAGGGTTTCGGCATAAGAAAAAAACGTAGTTCATGACAGATGCTTTGGTATAAATTAAGATGAATCTCCTCTGGTTTGAGCGCAGTGGTGAATTTCCGATAACCTTTTTAAAAGGCGTTGGGTGTTCCTGGATCACAGAAAAAATTCCAAGTGGTTCAGATCTGTATTCAGTAGGATATTCAACTCATTTTTCAGCAGTAAATTTCTACATTCTGCTATTTCAGACTCAAGTTTGGAACAGGACTATCTGAGTTGCGTGACCAGTGCAAGATAGGAAGTGTTCAGGAAACATGTTTGGAAATTTCCATCTGATGAGTTTCTGAGAAACATTGGTGTATCAAAACGGTTTCTTTTAAAGGAATATGTCATTCAAAAACTAAAACTCTCAAAACTGCACATATCATAGTGAGGACATCTGTCATGCAGATCATGGCATGTTTATAGCTAGCGTCCTTAATAATAAACATTAATTTGAATGCCAAAAATAGAAAATAACTCTATCACCACCTTGAGGTTTGTTACCATCCAGCAACATTGAGATTTGTTACAATCCAGCAAGAATGCTTGTCAAGTAAAGGTTAATAAATTGCCCAGAAGCTCATTTAAGCTTTTTCCCCTCTTGGCCAGAAAAAAAAGCATTTAAAACTCATCATTCGTATTCGGAAAACATCAGATTAATGATTCCTTTCACGTCTGATTTGATTTACAGAAAATTTCTGATTCTTCAGTTTTTATTTTCCTGTTTTTCTTGGCAGAGTGCATTTATCTGCATTAAGTTTCCTTCTGAGTCATATTGTTCCCTTTCTGTATCCAATATATTTATTTTGATGAGTCTAGGTTTTTTTGTAATTAATAGCTTCTCATGTTGTTTTTATTATTATTTATTATTATTATTATTTATTTGTTTATTTATCGTGCTCTCTGAAGCAGCCTTGGTTTCTGTTAAAGCTGGATTTCTTAAAATGTATCAACTGTAGGCCTGTTCATACATATGGAAGTACACTAAACAAATGAATACATAAATGAATATATACAATTACTTAGTAAATATACTGTATATATATATATGCTATAATAATAATAAAGATATTTTAATTTGGGAATTTTCTCACTCAGTATAGAGTCTGGGAACATGACGTCAGCAACGCATTGCATTCTGGGACTTTGGGACACGGACGGTGCTGTATGTATTGTATTGGATTGATAATAGACTGTTTTGTTTGCTCTCTACAGCTAAAAAATAAGTTACAATGGTAAAACCTTGTTGTGTAATTAACTGCCATACTCGTACTCATGACCGGCATGGAAAAATAATTTGAATGGAGTGCGATTTTTCAGCTTTCCCACTGGAAAACCGCACCTTGATCTCAGGTCTCCGAGTTAACAAAGCGGTGTCACATGGCTTGGTTAGCAGCAGTACGAAGGAAAAGAAGGATTGTCCCTTTGGTCTGATATATACACACGTGTGTATGTGCATTTATATATATATATATATATATATATATATATACAGAAATGTACGTTATATAAACAACTTTTTTTGGATGTGATTAATCGATTTGACAGACTTACATTAAATGTTACCTATGAACCACATCTCCTGCATTATCAGCGTTATGGATATTGCATACCACCTGTTACAGTAATAAACGGCAAAATTGATCAATTCTGTATATCTCTTTATTTGTGCATCATATCACACTGAGGTTAATTTGTAGTGTTTACAATAACGTATATTAAAAAGTAAAGGGGCAGTGTAACTCGCTCGTTGACGCGGAAAATTTGTAGGTTGTGCACCCATCCATTTGTAAATTGCAGGTGAGACTCGAGAGATTTATCATTTTTAAACTGATCAGAGGTGTACGCTCTGACACTACAAACAAGGTAAGAAAACACATTGGGGAAGGTTACGAGCGGCAGCTCTTTAAGATCATCCGACCACTCTTTGTGTTTGTGCAGATTGAGTTTGTTGATTGTCTTGATTTTTTCTAAATACCGCATCTTTGCTTCCTTGTTGAGGTTTTCTTTATATGTAATCTTACACTTGATCTGTATGTCATGTCACTTTCACTTTCACTTTTACTGATAAGCGTGTCCCCAAAAATGGGCGCGACTACCCAGAATGCAATGCGCAGTGACGTAGTTTCCCAAGCTCTATTGATACATGCTTGCAGTGAATTAGCATATCATGTAATTCATATGGTTAAAGAGGTCATATGATGGGATTTCCTTTTTCTTTGGAGTGTTACAAGCTGTTCATGCATAGATAAGATCCCTAAAGTCGTAAAGACTAAAGTCTCAAACCCAAAGAGATATTCTTAATAAAAGTTAAGACTCAGCCACGCCCCCATAAAACACATTGTTTAAACAAACCCCTACATCTCTACATCACTGTTTGGGAAGATTTCCATGACACCATCCAAATGTTCATGCAAAGAAAGAAGGCGTAACTTTTTTACCTTGCTGTGGTATTGTTGCAGACGCCATGTCGTGGAAATGCTGTGTGTTTTGTTGTGAAAGCGAAACTATTTTGATTTTGCATCACTGCGCCGGGTCACGACATCACAGTATGTTACAGGGCGCAACATTTAAGTCACACGCTTGAGGAATTCAGCCAATCACAATGCACTGGATAGCTGGCCAATCAGACCACACCTTGCTTTTCAGAACAATGATTTTTGTAAAAATAGACGCATTTAAAGGTGGAGGCATAGAGGAGAAACAATAATGTACATTATGTGTAAAATGTTTTTTTTTTTTTTTACTTTAAACAGCATACATTTCATTACACCAAATACACAAAAATAATTTTCTTTTTAGCAACGTCATATGACCCCTTTAAAATAATCAATTGACATGTCTAATGTTTATATGGACAGTCATGCATATTACGCATGAAAGTAATGGCCCATTACTGTGTCAATCTAAATGAAGAGGGACAGTGTGAGGTGTGTTCAGAACATTTGTTTTTTCTTATGCTAAATGTTTGTAGTATGACATCACAGTCATATGCTGCTACATAGAGAGGTTTTCAGACCACACAGTAGAGTACATGTGAATGCAACATCTGTCCTGTTTTCAGATGATGTCATTTACAGTATAGGAATGAATAGACACACACATACACACACACACACAAAATGTGGCTGCTGGTGTTCAGCACATCATACTGTATATGTACAGAATGATTGAATGAGGTGAATATTGATTTAAATGAATAGTTCATACCATTTGGACCTGCACCCCTGAAACGGCTTGTTTTTATAGCACTATTTGTTAATCAAAGTGCGTGGATCAAATGTGCTGTCTTTGCATTTTTGACTTGATCTATTAGACAACATCCAAAGCTGAGACAGCAGACTAATTAAACATTTCAAGTGAATGCCGGACTCCGCAGTTAATTAAAAGTTCATGTAGTCTTTGAAAGTACAAAGTTCGGAATTAATTTGATCATCATTAGCAGAAGCTCGTAATCACCCATGACCTTTGGTGAAGTTCCTGAAAGGCTATATGGAGATCTAATTAGTTGTGAAAAATATGGCAACATTTATGTGAACATCAATAACGTGACTTTTCTGTAAGTCTTGTTAATTTAAAGGAATAGTTCACCAAATATGAAAATTAGCTGAAAATGTAGTGACCCTTCAAGCCAGATTTGGAGAAATTTTACATTACATCACTTGCTCACCAATAGATCCTCTGCAGCTAATGGGTGCCGTCAGAATGAGAGTCCAAATACATCACAATAATCAACATGATTCCTACCAATTAATAACCAAACACATATTTTTGCTACACAAGATATTCATTGAAGAACTGGAGTCATGTGGATTATAGTGCGTGTGAATTATTGTGATGTTTTATCAGCTGTTTGAGCTCCCATTCTGACAGCACATATTCACTGAAGAGGATCCTTTAGTGAGCAAGTAACATAATGTTAACAAACTCATCTAAATCTTGGATGGCATGAGGGTCAGCAAATGTTCAGCAATTTTGGTATAGAGTTTTTTTTTTTACTATAGAAAATATGTACATTTATGCATTTTACCAGCTGTCTTATGATTTCAAAACATACATTACATAAACATTGAAGAAGCAGTGAGTGAGAATTCATTTAGAGCAGTGTATTTAGAGAATTGGTATATCTTTCATAATGGAAGACTTTTTTTTTATTGATTTTCAGATCATGGGCTGCTTGAGGAAAGAGGAAAAAGCAAACCAGAAAGCACCTATTGAGAAGTACTCAAAGAGATTTAATAAACAGAAGTAAAACACTGAACTGAAATACTGTGCACAAAGTTAAAGTAAGTTCATACATTTGGCCCCTTCATACTTTGGGATGTATTCCAAAGAACATAATCTAAAACTGATTTTATACTTATATATGTACTGTAGGGTGGGCTGCATTTTTATGTGCACTCAGGATTCACTCATTAGTATTTGGAAACCATGACTTTTCTGTGACTGGTGTGGTGAGCAAGTAATTTTTTGCGTGTGGATTCCTTTTGTGTCACGTTGCATGAGAGCATAAATGAACTAAACAGAAATAAAATAAGAATTCGTCTTCATTTCAGAGCTGCACGTGCGCGAATGTCCACCTCACCACCACCACATTTCATTGACTCCCATACAAGACAGTCAAAAATCTTTCTTGTGTTTGTGCCAACTGGTCATTAGATCGAGCACCGGGAATGTGAAGTGTTAGATGCATCACAAGTGCGCTTTTGCCAAGGATATCAGCTAAACTTCAGATCTCTCAGATCTGGCTTGTGTTGCTGCTGTAAATGTCTCTCTTGGCACTTAAAATGTGTCGCATGATTTCTTGCCTGCCTCATAAACAGAGGGGCACACTGGAACTGTGATAAGCCCTTCTGATTCCTTTGAAGTGCATGACTACTCATCTTGGAAAGAGATCATGGCATGTATGAACAGAGATCTCAAATTCACAATTTGTGTAGACATAGAGAGAGTCGAGTGTATATTGTCAGAGAGAGTGATTGGGGTATTGGACTTCCAAAGCTCTGAAAGCTGAGCAGGAAAAAAAAAAGAGAACAACATAGTCGGACATAAATCATTTCAATCTGTGACTTGGCTCTGCCGTACAAACACAAGAGCTCAATATTTGTGCCTCATTTTTTTCTTACCCTTTCAAAATAAGTCCAATTCTATCGCTGTAATGCCACTGAATAAGATATGACCACAACAGCTCAAGCCAAGTGGTGCCCTAATCCATCTTTCCCTCCTATGGTTCACAAAAAGTCATTATAATGAAGCTAAATAAGGGTAACATTTAATTAAATAACTCATAATTTAATGAGCCATAGTTTTTGATAAACTATTTTTATCAAATAAACATTTAAACTTTACAACAATACAAGAATGCAATACAGTATAATGCACTATAATTTTAAACTTAGCTTAAAAATGGAAGCTGTTCAAAAAGTATGTCATCCAGGGATTTTTTCAGATCGTATATTTACAACAAGTGTCCGTACCAATTCATTCAATAGACAGAATCAGATTTTTCAGTGCTTCATATAAAAAAAATGTACAATGAAAGACAAAACAATTAATTAGAATGATTCAGACTTTCCAAAGCAGCCATAGAGAGCCATTTGGATGAACCAATTCAAACTAATGATTTGGAAAGTCACAAATAGGTTAAACTAGCATTGACCAGCAAAACTATGTTTGGCTAACATAGAAATTCAGCAGGACAGTATTCCTTTAAAAAGTATTTCAAACGTAGGTGATACTAATGATAACTTCAAATGTGGCAAATCAAATATCGAATCGGCAATCATTCTGATTGGTTTAGTTTATTGGATGATTCATCAGACTGATTCAAACGGTAACTTGCCTTGTTGAACAAGATTAATTGAACCGGCTCATATGAGTCATTAGTTCAGGAATCAGACCACACTGATTTTGCTGTATGTTTTGAGTCACCGAAAAGAACTCCCTCATAAGATTCATTTGTTTATGTATCAGGTTGCACTGCTTTTAATGTACTGAAACGGGACACATATGAATCATTCACTTCACTGAGACTCATATGAGTCATTAGTTCTTGAAGCAGACTGTACTGAATACACTGCTGTATGTGTGTTATTCACTTAAAAGAGTTGGCGACATCTGATAAGAATCATTTCATGGAAGTAAGCCTATGGGTACATGAAGAATAAGGTTGCTACTAGTCACAATATATAGAACAGATGCGTTTTATTTGGTGGTAGACTATCTTTTTTTATCCACAGAGCATCACATTTCACTCTTACTATATATGCTCACATTCACTGGTAAAATGTGACATCTTTTGTCTTACCTATAAAGTTTAAAAAGCAAGAAACACCATGATGTAGGGAAAAAAATTGCAACATTTTCCCAGATTGGTTGGTCCAAGAGTCTAACACACTCTCCTTGGAAGTTTCCACCTTCAATTGGGCAAGGGAAGTAATGATGACTTGCTATGGCTTGGCAGCTGATAACCTTGAAGTGACACAACCGAATGGATGGATGTGTTTGGGTAAGGCAGGGATGTAAATTAAAAAGTGAGAGTGAGATATTGTGACAGTGATTGAGCGTGTAATGAAAGGTTGTGAATCATACTAACCTGCTCTTCCCATCTTACCAGATTGGTTTGCCAGTAAATTTGGGCTGCAAGTTCCTCCAGGTGGAGCCCCTGATTCAGAACAAAGATATTGCCAATATATCAGGTCTGTATGTCTGGTTTTAGCTTGGGTATAATAAGAGTTGGGTTATATGCATGCATTTATACACCTTAGTAAAGATAGACACCATATTAAATTAAACAATTAAAAATGCAGCTGTGATGGATATACTTACATTTTTCACAGTGGCACACTTCACAACTTCACAACTTACAAAACTGTTTCATGGAGTTTTTGCCTCACAGTACCTTGTGCAAGAGCTGCTTTAAACACAAAGAATGGTCACATCAAATGTTGAATTAATTTAGTTGTTAGAAGTTAATTGATAAAGAAAATATATTTATGACATTTATATTTTATCTCTTTATAAAAGCACTGGCTGTTGTCAGACTCCTTGTGCAAACAAAAATCTCACTGGATAGTTGTAATTAATGGCAAAATGTATGTTTGGAATGTAAACTGATATTTCCTACTACACACTACAGCAAAAGATAGAAATAACTGACTTAAAACCATTTTTTAGCTGATGTTCTAATAATTTGGCCACCACTGTAAATGTAAATGTGATAAAATGCATAAAAATGTGATTTTGTTTAAATTCTTCTTTCTTTAAAATGAAGTTTGCAGAGTTATCTAAGGCTCTCTTCCTGTTTGTCAGTCTGTTTCCTGTGAGCATAAGCAACCTGAGCTCAGTGCTGCAGATGGAGTCCATGGGAACACCTACAGTATGTGAAGTGTGGGATGACAGCATTATGGCTGTTCTGTAAGTTACGCTCAGCTGTGCACTTGAATGCAGGCATTGAGGAGTGTTACTGAGTGAGAGCCAGGTGGATGTACTTTCCTCTCTCTGGGGTCAGCGGACAGATCCATGCTGGTCCCACAGAACCAGGTGCTCACAGAGAATCTCCTGGAAATCCTTTAATAAATGAGACAATTGTTGGCATAGAGTGAGAGTATAGAACTATAAAATTAAATTCAGGCTCTTCACAAGTGATCTTACTTACGTAATCGGATGTATTTTTAAGTGAAACAGGATATTCAACTAGAAGAAGAAATGTAGGGTGGAACTTTGATCCACTGGGAATCGATTGGACTGTGAAATGATGGAAGTAGGCGGTTTGAGGGAATGGGTTTAAAAAGGCATTCATGCAATTATGTCTATAATAAAAAGCAAAATATATCCATTAGTGAGTGGATGACCAAGATGTGTATCTGGTATCTTGGAAAATTTGAGACATACAAAGTGGATACACATGAGATTATAAGAGTCATTATCTTTTTTTTTTTTTTTTTTTTTTTTTTTTTTTTTTTTTTTTCAGGAGACAAATTCTTTTAAGCTATTTCAGCCAAAAAATTTATCAATCTCATTACTGTCTAAGAGAAGCAATTGAGATGTTTAACAGACCTCATTTGTGAATAGTTTTTGCTCTGGAAGACTGTACAGATGCAGAGAGTATTTACCGTTAGCAAATAGATTTTTCTCTTTAATATGACACAGCAACATCTTATTTTTAAGTGGTGACTTGATTTTATCTTTCATTTCCAGTTATGTAGATGTGGTGTCACATGCTCATCATGATTTTTACCACAGATTAAATGTGTTACAGCTTTGTGTCTAGCTGAAACTAGTGTAGAATAGACCATCTGTTTGAATCATTGCCATCGCCAGTGTTCCTTGTGATTTTCTCTGACATTCGACTCAGAGTTTAGACAGCAGGCATAGATTACAGTGCCAGCCAATTTGGGCAAGCTATAAAAAAGTGTATCTAGCTGTGCTAACAAATACACTACAGAAAAATGAGGTAAGATAAGAAAATTTCAGCTGAAGTGCTCAATCACAAGTTGTACATTCAGATGTTGAATTTAATCATCTTCATTGTTGGCTAACAATAAGATCCAGGTTTGGTTTTAGCTGATTGTAGATACATATCCATTCTATCGTTTTCTGTGTTCTAAATCTTGTTACTGTTACAGAGTTAGAAACATCTCCAAAAAGTTTAGTGCATTGGTGATCTATTAGAATAAATCAAACAGTTTTTGCATTTGAAAAAATAAATAAAATAAAAACTCATATTTTGTTCAGCCATTTCAATAGCTTAAATATGCTTAACATTGAATTGTTAATTTGATACTTCATTTCTTATTCTTATTGTAAAACAAATTAAATACTGCCCAACATTTATTTAGCAATAATGCCTTAAAGGTGATCATAAGATAATATTTTTATTTCATCTATTTTAAACGTTGTTCATTTGGACTTTTTATTTATCAGACAATCCTGAAAAAAAGATGTATCACAGTTTCCACAAAAATATTAAGCATATTAAGTTTTCAATATTGTTTATAATATAAAATGTTTCTTGACCAAACAGCATACTAGAATGATTTATGAATGATTTCTACATTTTAAAGTGTGTTAAAATAGAAAGTAGTTGTAATCATATTTTGCAATACTGCTGTTTTTTACTGTTTTTGATCAAATAAATGCAGCCGTTGAGAGCATAAGATACTTCTTTAAAAAAAAAAAAGAAAATCCCAATTTTTAAAAAGTAGTAGGCTATATAAATATTAGAATAATTTGAATTTCAAAGGATTTTTAATTTCTAATAAAATTTCAATCCATTTCAAAAAGAACAAAGGGTTAAAAATTAGTGGTGCTATCACTTCACTATTAAGAAACACAGCTCATCTAATAGCTGTAGTATTTGTAGACGCTTCTGCCCAACACTGGTTTTCAGCATAGCGGTTTAGTCCAATAGCCCATCATATACATGCTGTTTGACAGTTGTGAGTGGCAGATTGATTGGCAGGTCATCAGTGGTTGAGCTCCCCAGCAACTTTTCTCATGCCACTTATGCATATGAATGAAGAACCTCTGGAGGAAGGAGGGTGGGCTCGACTACAGCAATGAGGGAGGTAAAGGTTAGTGAGGGGGTGGCACAACCCTAATGACCCCAATTCTACCACCCTGATAAAAAGCTGTATTTCTCCAGCTAAAGGGGCATTGTGCTTTTCCTCCACTTGCCTCATGGGAACTTACTTTGAGTGTTTGCTGTAAGGAGTGGGTCGCAAGAGCCAGACATGGCTGTCAGCCATTCCCAATGAACAATGCCAGAGAATAGCTTTATTTGGCAAGGTTTCTTCAAGCTGTATATAGAGGAGCTTTTGGAAAGGATGAATGGCTTCAGACCCTCCACTGTCTCAGCTCTATTGATTAACCCACCCGCTCGACTGTGAAACGGGGGCAGATACTGGAGTTTACAGATTATGTCAATTAGCGAGAGACGGTGGTCCCAGTTTAACTCTTGGCTGTGCAACCCTCCCAGGCTAGGGCTCTCAGGGCCCAGAGGTTAAAGTTCGCGACCCTGCTGCCAAAACACAGAGGCTTGTCGCCCTATGTGACCTTTCCAACAACCTTGACCCCTCGGGGGCCCCCACGTTGGTTCCTCTCACAAAGCAGTGACAGAGAAGCCTCGCAGTCGACGATTCGCAAGGGAAATGGATGTATTTATCAGATTCAGTTGTTTTTCCGTAGAGGCGTAAATCTCCCCGGTGGACGTGTTTGTTCTGCGAGGTGGTCGGTGGGACTGCAGTGCCATGATGGACTTTACAGATGCTGTGCTCTTAAATTATGAGCTCCTGTGCTCGCAATTAATTCTGCACTGCTGATGAGAGTCGACCAATGCGACCGCCTCAAATGATTTTTCAAGTCAGAAGCCATGAGAGCTTCCACTGCGGAGGGTCTCGCTGTATCCTGTGGAACAGAGCTCCCATTAACACCCATCTCTCAAAGCAGAGCTGTCTCACCGCACATCCCGTTTGTCCGGAACGCAGACACATTCATGTCTCTATATAGTTTACGTCAGGAATTAGTGCAAGGTCTTGCCTTCTCAAGTGTATGTATCACATATTTATAAATAACTTATAAAATTAAACGGCAGTGTTTAATGAGATTTTTTTGTTTGTTTGTTTGCCCACAAGTTTCATAAATATTGCTTCATTACACTAATTTCAGTTTGTTTTGTATAATTATTTTCCATGAATCAGTTCAGACTATCCATTTAAGTGAATCAGTTCAGTAGTGAATGATCTGTTTGCATATTACTCAGAAATGTTCACTGAATGTCCCTGTGGCATTTTGCATTCTATTTATTGTAATTTCACATGTATTTGAATATATCCACATATGTTAGTCAAAAGGCTAAGTAACATCCATTTTTATCAGCCACACTGTATACAGCTTTCTGTTTATGAATTGGATGGATGGGTGGATGGATGAGTAATATACAATTATAAAAAAGCAAGTGAAGATTAAAGGATTAAAAATTAATTAATGTAAAAAATAAATAATTAAAAATGCCTTCTATGTAATTTATTCATTACACTAAAAATGTAAGGTTGAGTCAAGTGGATTGCATTTTGGGATACAGTAAATTTCAAAAACAGATACATTACTTGCATTACAGTATGCTACTGAAAAAAACAATGTAGTATTGTTAGGTTAAAACCCAACACTGACCATCATTTCTTTGAGAGATACTTAGCCTAGAGCTCTCCAAACATGCTGTTAAAACGTTTATTGGAAAAGATCTGATCTCACTGTTTCTTGTGCTTTCCTTAAGCTATAATCTGGTGCCAGGACTCAAAAGCATCCTGTCTTCGTAATTCCTTGTCTTACATGTACTCATCAGGCCTCATTCATGAAACATGAGCAGAACGAATTTCTGTGCAAATCATCCATGAAAACATTCTTACTTAAATTGTAGCATTCAATTCAACGCAACAATTTACGTAAGAATGGATTTACGAATAAATTGCACAAAAATGAGTCCTGCTCATGTTTCATGAATGAGGCCCAATGTGTGTGGTATTGTGTGTATATTTAAAAGGATCAGATCATTTTACTGAAAGCTGCCAGTGCTGTAGAACATGATGCTGACCTGTTTTTGTTTGTTTCAAATCATCTCAGTTAAGTGATTCTGTATTTTGTCATTGGGCTCTATATTTTGTCGTTCCAGTCTTTTTTTTTTATTATTCAGCATTTAAATGAGGAGTTTAAGGTAACATATAACATATTTTTAGATTATAATTTTATATGTATTATTTAAATGGATTTTCTGTCATAGTAAACTTGCTCAGTAGATCACCTGGTACATCATTGCACTTGCAATGTGAATCACTTGTGTTCAAGTCTTCAAGTCATCACTTTTGTTAACATTATCAATTATGTTTATGGTAGAGTTTAATGTAAGTAGTACGATACTTTCAAATATGATAGCACCACTTACTGGATGTTTCATTTCCAGAAATCAGAATACATACAATGACCACCATAATAAACTGTTGCCAGATTCACGTTCATCTATTTCAGATAAAACTAAACACACTTTTAACGCCACTTGCTGAACATTTTGCTTTGAAACTTTTGCGAAACATTCAAGAAGCAACATTACATTATAATATCCAAGTTTTTGATACAGACAATTAAACTTGAATCCATTTAGTGCCTGGTTTTAGAAAAACTGCAGGTTAGTAATTAAAACATTAGTTTTTGCTCTGGAGTACCCGAAAAAGTAGGTATGTTGAATTTGCCCCTCCATGTCTGCAAAGACACTAGAGGGTCTGGTGATCTCTCAGCCAGTTTTTAATCAACAACGCGCCTGCAAGCACAGTAGCAGCAATTGAACAACACAAAGGCGCCATTCTCCATCCCTGCTGATGGATCCGAGATTACTGGGGTGAGATAAAACCAGAGAGAGTGAGGGTTTGGGGGCTGCTCTTGGCTGGGCCCTGCATTCCCGGTGATATTAACCTTTCAAGGAAATCAGTATGACACAGAAGCTGACAGAGGGTCTAAATTATCTTTTGATTGCTGGTGTGGTGGGCTGTTTATATCATCGGTCAGCTGGCACAAAGCGGAGCCCTGTTCCCCCTGTCTGCTGCCATCAGGCCTTTTTTAATTACGGTAAGTGACCTTTGCGGTGATGCTGACAGAAGGATGAGAGTGAGGGGCCAGGACTGTCCGTCTGATAAGCTTCTATAAGAAGACTCTTTCTCTTCTGGTGTCCTGTCTCTCTCTCCTGCACTAATATCTCATGTTCACATCTCACTGGATCTTTCCTCTCTTTCTTTTCGGTCTAATTGAGCACGTCTCTATTACTTTCAAATTTGTACATTAGAACTGAAGATCAAGCATCAAAATGTCAAGAAAAGTGGTCAGAAATACTGTTCAACTCCAAGTCTCATAAATGAATCCTATGGCTCTAACTAACAGAAATGTTTAATTGAAAAATCTTATCCTCCTAGCTCTTCTTGACTAAAATTCTTTGGCTCAAATGTTTTCAATGAATCAGTTGATTAGTGATTAGTTCATGAGTCAAAGTCTTCTTGTTCTTGAATTTAACTCACAGGTTCAGTGATCTGCAGTGCTTAACAGCTCATTAAAAGGTATATGTCACTTCAGAAGACTGTATTTAGCTCAAAAGTCATATGGACCCCAAGATTTCTAATTTCTTTTCTTGAGAAGAAAGAGTCGTGAGGGTGAGTGAATGATAAACACAATTTTAATACCTTTAGCCCTTGATCTGCTGGATTAAAAAGTTATTTTGTAGTAGTTTAAAGAACTCCGGAAAGCCTTTAAGATCTTATAAACAAGTTGTAACAAGTACCATTTTATCAGTGAATCTTGTGATGAATCAGAAGCAGCGACCGATGTACAGCCGAGTGTAACATTATCGAAAAAGAAAAAAGATGCATGGCAGGTTCTTGGTTCTATGCATCGATTGCTGATTGGATTTTAAGATGTGGCGTTGCACTAAAAAATTATTGGAGGAGTCCGGTATACATCACCGGAGAAAAGTTGCAGCATTGTTTCACTGGACAGCATTTTTTAAATATTTTAAATGCATTTAGAAAACAGATATTGGGTGAATTTTTCATTAAATGCCGGCTAGTATTTTTAAACGTTTTAGAACAGCATGTGTTGTTAGCAGATGTGGCCAAACCAAATATGTACTAAATCCTTCAATCATATTTCAATATCCAGAAACATGCACATATACTGTATGTATAAAACTATGTTGTGTTGCACATCCTGTAATTGTATAGCACGACTGTTCAGCTGATGTTTGAGACGGCACTGTGACTCTGAGGGAGCCCAGATCAAACTGTAGTGTTGTGTGGTGTGATGTAAGCTTTGTGGAGAGTGTTTGAATGTGAGAGGTGGGGGTGGCATGAGCTGGCAGATCCCCACAGACAATAGGCCAGTAATGAGAGGTTGCTTATCCATGAAGCACAATACCAGTATCCACAGGAGGCTGGAGGAGGCATTTGTTCCTCGATCTCAGATAAACTCCACTGCTTTTTTCATTGCCTATTCACTTTTACAGAGACTGGCACTGAATCGGGCATTTGCCTGACTTGTTTAAACAGGTTGGCACTTAGGTTTGTTCTTAAAAGCACCGGTTGGCAAAGGAAATGCTTGACTTTATCTGATTTTGAACATTTCCTGTTTTAGACTGAGCTCACTGCATCTCCATTTGTGGTTTTGGTGTGTATTTATGTCATGCAGTGTCATTTAAATGAATAGCCGTAGGTAGGGTTACTTCAGCCAAAAACTAAAATTCCGTAATCATCAGGGAATGTTTTGGAGATGCTCTATTCCAATGAAAGTGAATGCGGTATATATGCTGTCAAGCTCCAAAATGACAATAAAGCACCGTAAAATGATTTTTTAAATATATATATATATATATATATATATATATATATATATATATATATATATATATATATATATTTTCTTTTCTTTTTTTTCTTTTTTTCTCCAAAAGCCAGAGAGAGTCTAAACATATGTAATTTTCCACTGTAAATTTATACTTTTGTGTGAAATTTATATGTCTGAGATGATTAGAGGGAAAGTAAATTACAGGTATTTAATTTTTGGTTGAACTATTAATTCCAGAAGATAAATAACAAACTGAGGAAATCCTTGTAAGATAATATTGTTAAAAAGCTTCCTGATCTCTGATTCAGTTTAGATTTGAACGTTTATTACAGAGAACCCAGATGTAATTTTGAAATGCTTTTTCCATACCATGTATATTTGTAGCAATATATAATAATTTTAGTAAAAAAATAATGTTGCATATAGTATAGAAAACATAAACAAACACCTCACCAACCAAACTGCTTGAATGAGTCCAGAGTCTGTTATAAGCTTGGCTGATATGATGAGCAGAGAAATGGTCCGGACTTGCTCACAGGGCTGCGGTTGGAGTATTTGGGCCACTGTCCTGACCAACACTTTACAATCAATCAGCTTTCTTACCTCCCACGATTCAAGCCACAACTGCAGTCGTGTCCCATCGTGGCGCTAATGATCACGACTGTATCTTCATAGTATATAATAAAAACGTTTTTATTCCTTATCTACAAAATAAAAGATACAAATAAAAACCAGTTGGCACTATGTTTGTTCCTTTTCATTCTTTTGATGGGATCTGGCCATTGAAATCAAATATGTGCTTATTAACCGACCGCACTCTTTAAAGCTCTTGTTCACAATTTTCTTTTTCTCACATCGATTGAAAGGGTGGTCAATGTCTTTCCAAAAAGTCTCATAGCTTGTGCTCTGAATGAGGGAACCAGGAAAGTATCACTAAAATATGCATGAGTTTCATAAGTGTACTGATTGCTGCATAAACAATAAATTGTATGTAGATACAGTTGCCAACAGAATGTAGCTGTACTTGATGATGAATTAAGTCCTAAGCAGTTTCCAAAAGCCATTTTTTGAGTAATGAAATACATCTGTACTAACTGTTGGAATTAGGCATGGGATACAGTCTCCGAAAGAGTTATTGGAAGACTCAGGGCCCGCTATAGACAGAAGAGTCATTGGTCATTGGAAGACCGTGTGATAGGTGGGACACTGATGAGACTTCATGTATTTAATGGCAAACTTGAGTTCCTTGCTCTTTTTGTCCCATTTGTGGATGGACATGAGCAGTAACTGTTGGTCCACTTTGCGGCCCATGATGAGGAAGTTGCTCCCGAGATTGTCCAGTTGCGAGCAGGGGCAGTTTGCTCCATTCTTGATGTATAGTGTGAGCTTCTTCAGGTCTTTCTTCCTCAGTATTCCCATCTTCAGAACCTTCTTCTTCTTTTGTGCCGCGATGAGCTTGCGGTCGCCTTTTTCCTTTTTCACCTCTTTAATCTTCATCTTGAGTGCTGTAGATAAAATATAGATAACTTTCAGTAATTTACAACATATTTGCATGTTCATGTTTCTCTCATGTCGGATAATGGTCACATGACAAGCAGGTAAATAAGCTCATTTAAAAATGAGAAGCTTTTCATAAATTCTCTTGTGAACCCGAGTTAGGGAAACATAAAATGAAATGTTTGCCATTATTCACTTGTGTCAGATTCTTCAAAAACTTCTGCTTTCGTGTTCCACAGGAAAAACTAACAGCATTTGGGTTTGGAACAACATGAGGGTGAGTAAATGATGACAGAGTTTTCATTTATGAGGGGAACTATCCCTTTAAAAACATCAAGGAAAGACCAGAGAGACCTTTTGGGGAAAAGTCTGGGTTCTATTTGTCGCCATTTAACTTTATCCATTGGAAAGAATGGGAAATCTTCTCATGGGACCCTTGGTCACACTCCAGTTCTCCCATATATTTCTGCTGTCTCAGGCAACAAGACCCTTCACGAAGAGCACACAGGAAGAACCAAGGCTATCCAGAATGCTGGAATGGTTTACACCTCCCCGGAGGAGCATCATTTAAACATGGACAGCACTAATTGCTCTCACTCGGGAGAGGACAGAAAGTAGAATGGAAAGTTCCAAAGACAGATGTGAAAAGTGAACACCCCTTCAGTAGCTGAGCACATAAGCTACCAAATTGTTTTTGTTGAATAATTTTTTCCTAATTTTCCTAATAATTCTTATTATTATTTGTTTTTAGTGATTGAAAAAAATCCCCCAAAACATCATGTTGGAAGCATATTCATTTTCTTTTCGAAAGTCTTATTAGCCCGATGTCCCATTTCAGATAATCACAATAATCTTTAGCACTATTTCATGGCTGTGGCTTTTTAGTAGTAGTAGTAGTAGTAGTAGTAGTATTCAATTGTTTTACAATTTCATATGTAATTTTTCATTATTTTGACAACCTCTCTGACTTTTATTTATAAAAAATGCGATCAAATTAATTAATTAAACATGATATGGAACAATTTTATAAATTAGAAACCATTTTAAAGAGGCAGCTCTGATTCAAATCTAAATATTAAAAAAAAGTGAAAAATGTTCCATTTGACATCAAATATGAAAGTGATAAGTAAAAGCTGTAATTGATACTGTGGAACAGAACTCATGCTGCAAGCTTGTTTAAAGCACATTAATCAATGACAGCATTTGTTCTCAAACATCTAGAGAACTAGAAAGCATTATCAGGGTAAGCTTTGCTTTATGTGTACTATCATAAACATTCAAGCATCTCTGGAAGTGAACATTTAAATGGTCTCACTGATCACCGCTTTAGTTCATCTGCATGTGGATGTTTGGTACTGGCATAAATATTATTTTAAATCTTATGATATTTCTTACAGGGATTAAAAAATAAAAATATGAACTTGAATTTATTTATTTTTAAAACTGAAAACATTGTATGACAAGATAAAGTAAAGATGGAGAAAGAAAGCCAGAAGAAAATGTGAGTTCATGATGTCACAATTCTAGTACCTTTTAAATGCATTTTGGTTGCTAGGGTGTTTTGGTGGTTGCTTAGTCAAATCAAAAGTGCCGCCAATTCTTCAGTAATTTTTTTGTACCTATAGAAAGGTCCCTCCTTCAGTGTAAGTCTAGAAGAAGTCTTGTTCAGATGGTAGTAATGTTGCTGTCTCAGGCCACTCAAACAAACCAAAGGTCTGAAGTCTCCCAGAGCCACTGTTTATTTACACTTTTTGGAAAAATTTGAAAATTCAAATGAAATATCTGTAGCTCTTTATATAGCAGACGTATTTAATGTATTTTAAAACATTTAACTGTAAAAAAAAGCACACATTAACTTTAAGTCACAACTGAGTACTTGCAAAACCACAGAATAACTGTAACTGGTAACTGTAGTTCAACTGGACATGGGGGTTTTCTCTCTGATTCAGGTGATCGCTCATGACCCATAATGCTTGTGGGGAGTCAACACGCCTGGGCAATATCGTGGTGACAAGCCAAAACCACAAGAGCTGCTTTAAATTGTTGGCAGTAGGTCAGACAGCAGATGAAGGAAGGCAAGGAGGAAAAGTGTCACCTTGAGCATTTGCAGCCTTCTTTTCTAGACTTGAATAGACCAGCCCTAGACTTGAACGGGGCTTTGGGGGTGAGAGGTTATCAATAGAGACAGATGGAATAACATTTAGAGTTGAAAATATTCTGTATTGGCAGGTAACATCAATACAAACAATTTACATTATTGTTTTGAATTATTAAACAATAATTACTACTCTATTTTCTAAATGAACTGTGTCCAATTTTAGCCTAGCCTGCAAAAAACGATTACAATTGTAGACCAACATTAACAATGAAGTCATTCTGGACCAGTTAAATAGCATTTATCATGTTAAAAATTATATATACTATATATACAATTAGCTAATTCGGGGGAATTCTCTAATTATGCTGGCTTTTTTTAAATTATTATTCAAAGTCCTGTCAGTGCAGAGCTGTGATTAATCTTTAAAGAAACGAGTCTATATTGCCGTGCTTTAGTCTAATTAGGTATTCTTTATATAATGTGATTAAAAATCATTCATCTTTAAGGTTAAAATCACCATTAAAGATAGGAAAACATGAGTTAAAACCCATGAGGTCATATAGTCCCACCCCTTTAAATTATCTTGTAAAATTGGGCAAAATGGTTTTAGGTTTAAATATCATTTGCCCACACTATGCTGCAAATGTGAAAGAGGCTTTTTAAAATTAAATTAAATTTAATTTAATTAATTAATGAAAAAATAAAAATAATATGTATATTTGGTTTGATTGAAGATTAGAGTTTGTCTTTTTTTTATTTTATTTTTTTTATAATGATTTCAATAATGATTTTTTTTTTCTTTTCAATTAAGATATCTTCTTTAGTGTTCCTGAAAAGAAAGAAAAGCAATAGACATTTGGAACAACATTACATATATATATATATATCTATATATATATCTATATATATATATATATATATATATATATATATATATATATATATATATATATATATATATATTTTTACTATCCCTTTAATAGTGGTATACTTTGTTTTGTCATAACAGAAATAGATCACCAACCAATTCAGTCATTAGTTAGTCATTGTACTTAACAGTAATCAATGAAATTACTAAATAAAAATAATTTTGAAGAATTTTTTTACAACTTTTTTGTTCACATTTTTAATTTGTTATTTGAAGTACTGAGAACTTTTCTGTGACATAAAACTGTCTTCACTAAAAAAGGAGGGTGACAAATCGCATATAAACAAAACTGAGCCATCACAAAAACTTCTTTAGCCGGATATAAAATATATAAATCAGCTTCAGCTGTCTGAACTAACCTTAAATTATTTGATAAGTGAAAACTGCTACACTGGCCATAACATCAAGTAAGACTAATAGAGCATGCAATTAAGCTTACAATCATAATAAACTGAACAGCACTAGTCAACAAACCACACATCATTTGAACAGGTACCAGTAAAATGGCATGATATGGCGATCAGGGAAAGAAGTTAATAAAGCTTTAATATCATGCCATGCATTATGCGTTCAGTATGTGGACTATTAGATCTTAAGAGGCAGTAATAGTGGAATTTTTTTAACATAAATCTTTTTGTGTTACCTGCACTTCACTTTCTGAATTAAATGTATAAAATCTAAAACATCGAACACTCAAGCTACTACTAACAATATTTTCTAGTGTCATCTGTCATAGTTATTAAAGAAAATACACACACATCCAAGAGCAATAGGCCTCACGGCCAAAGATAAGTCAGGCGTATGTGTGGCTCTACTGTGCTGTAATCCTCTGCTCTCTATAGGGAAGGATTTCAAATGACTTTTAACCTTGAAGCTCTTTTATTCAGTGCCAGAGACTCATTCTAGAGATTCACCTTAGACAGATCAATGGAACTCCTGTCAGAATGCATCACTTTAAACGAACCATAAAGAATCCACAACAGGAATCCTCTGATGCCAGTTAAAACTGGATGTCCATTCCAAACTCGTGAATGTGTCTCATGCTTGAAAACTGTTACCATTTTTCTCGTTTGCTAAAACACTATATCCAGGATTTGGAACTAATATTTCAAAACCATAACGCCATTTTTAAAAAAGCACACCCATCAGTTCAATGGATAGATAAAAGTGCCAAAGTCAACTCATTCAGGTTTGAAAAATTGATCCAGAGAGATGTGAAGGAAGAGGTTGAAGACACCAGAGAGGAAGAGGAGGAGGAGGAGGAGGGAGTAGAGGAAGAAATGAAGGAAGAGGATGAGAAGGAGGAGTATGGAGAGGAAGAGGAAAAAAAGAGGTTATCAAACATCTTTCTGCCTGCATACTCTTCCTTTCTAAACCTTACATTTGTGTTCACCTCATCCAGGCCATGGAAGAAGTCTGCCTGGATATTTCAGTCGCAAAAAAGAGGCACCATTTCAGGCATCGTTTAAGCAACCGAGAAAAAACTAATAAAATGTTTTGTTTATATATATATATATATATATATATATTACATAATATATACAGTGTGAAGTGGCTCTGCAATGCATTGCATTAAGATTACCATGCAATATGACATTATTATTATAAAAAAATAATAATACAATTATATAAATTATATATATGAATTTTTATTTTAAAGTTATCTTATTGTTTTGAATAATAATAATTACATATTATTGCACAGTAATGTTAAAGCAATGCATAGCAGAACCACCTAATATTGTATCTGTTTTTTCTCATGAGGTCATTTTTTTTAATGCTCATCCTAAATATTAATGTGACCACTTTCCCATGCAAGCAAACCGCAGCCTTTCTCATCAGTTTTTTCATCACATATTTTTATATCATTATAAAGAGATTATTCCTCTAGAGACGAGTTATTGAAGTTGTCAAATATAATGTCTCAATAAAAGTTAATATCTTACCAAAATCACTGGCGCAGTAGTGCTCCATTATGGTGTCGGCTTTCAACTCGTTGTCACAGGGTGGACACACTTTTGAAACTACAGGGTAAAGAATGGGAAAGTTAGTGTCTAGAGCATTTAGCCAAAACATCTTGGTATTTGAAAGAGAGCTGCAATACTTTTTGGGGGGAAATCTGAAAAAATTGCATGCTTCATGTGATAACATCATTCAAGTCAGAAAAATAATTTACCTGTAATATGACTAAATCAACCACATGTACTGTATTTTTGTCTAACAAATAGTCCAGCCTCATGCCACGTCTGCCATTATTTAAACTAATGTTGCCATGTCAGAGTGCTTGGGATGATTAAACGCATAAGAATGAGGTATAATTGAAAGATTATGAAAAGTTCATTGTTATTTTGTTTCTTTGTTGGTGCACTGAACTGTTATTTGAGGTGAGTAGCAATGATACATGAGTACAGTGAAAGATGTACTCAGAGATGCCTATATTCAGTTAACCAAAGGAGACACTAAAATGATGTGATATTGTAATTCTAACAGCTCTAGAAGGGGGTTTGGTTTGGTGCTGGACTCATGCGGGGGTAGCAGGCCAGTGCTAATAGAGCTTAATCCGCAGCGTTTGAAGCCATGAGAGGGAGAGGTTTGGCAGCTGCTAGTTTTATTTCCTTGCAGAGGAAGGGAAGTTATAAAACAAGATTAAGACTTCCAGTGGTTTATCACTGTGAAATCACATCCCTACAGATCTGAAGATGGTCACTAGTGTATGTATAACTACATATCACTGGACCTGAGAAAATATTTTTGGCCTCTCTTTAACACAGGATGTCTCAGGATGGTATAGAAACCCGAGTATTTCACACTCACCGCAGACGCACGAAGACGAATGCAGGGGTAAACTTTCAATAGGTCACTGTGAAAACATACTTCTCAGCAGTTTGACAGGGAAAATGTTCACTGGAACATGCAAACAGCTGTACGTGACCTTCTTGGAGCGTATAGTTATTTGCTGATCTTATTTTTAACTGTAGACGTCACACATGGCAAGAGAAGCTACAGATGTTTATTGTGACACCTACCCCCAGTATCAGCTTTTTGTTTGGTTAACCTTTATATTACTGTATAACGCACTTACACACATACGCAATTTCACATTTATCAACAACAACAAAAAACAATACCATTTATTTATTTTTTTTCTTGTTTTTCAGTGATAAACATAATTTATGTAAGAAACTAATTTGTGCATTTCCTTATACTCCACAGGCATATGGTTTTTCTTGCACAACTCTTACTTAATTGGCATAACAAGCATATAATGGCCAATATTTTTTTCCTTTATTAATAGAATTAAACTTGATAATATCTTCATCATTTTACTTTGCAGGAATGTTTTAATCGTTTAATAGATGTGTATTTTTACTGGAAATCCAGGGAAATTTGGGGGTTACTAGAATTTTGTTTTATTATTATTTTTTTTTAATTGATTTCATTCACACATAATGCATTAGATTTTTTTTGAAGTGACATTTCAAATTAATGTTCTTTTGAATGGTCCATTGTTTTCTATTCTGAAAAAATTAAAACACCAATTAATTATCATCAGTATATTATCAGGATTTCTGAAGGATCATGTGAAACTGGAGATTGGAGGTTTTAATTTAATTTAATGTTTAACATTTCACAATAATTCTGTTTTTCAATATTTTGGATCAAATGTACCACTTCTCTTCTTTGACATTGTTTTTTGCTTTCTAAAGGATTTATTTATTCTTGTCAATTTTGTAAGCAAAGTACCATGCGTATTTTCCAGTTGCGAAAGCTTCCATGCTTTTTCCTGCTTCCATGATTCCATCACATCATCGATCCGCTTAACTGAGTAATTAGGCAGGATGTGGCTTGTTAAGGTTTGGAAAAGTCATTCATTTGTTCAGCTAAAAATACAGAGAGCTCTATTCGATCGCTGTGTGGTGATTCTAACAGAACAAACCGTGACCAGATTGGCTGAAGCTTGAAACTCTCCACTGATATCACCCACACAATGATGTGTGTTAGATCTGATCTCTGAGGAGGCGAATATGATTTTGTCATTTACTCAGCACAGGTCCTCCCTTGAGTTCACAAAACAAAAGCATCTGGTAACAAGAACTTACATGGCTCGTCTCCAGACTCCCCCTTCCAGGTTAAAAACCAAGGGTCAGAGTTTATCACCCCAGCCTCGAGCACAGCCATAGAGGTAGATAATGAGGAGAGAGGTCAAAGTTCACCAGGCTTCAATGCACAGGTCGTGGGGAGTTGAACCCCTCTGTAAGTTTCTACAGTCAATTGGTCCCTGACCAGACATTCCCATCCATTCAATATTCGGCGACGTGACGTGTGCGGAGACTTGCACACACTGAGCATGTTGTGGAGGAAACTTTGTTTCATACTCGCAGGCTGTAGCAAACTGCATACTTATTTAAACTGCAGAGCGATTTATTCTGTTTTGTGGGGTGGCTTGCTGGCGGGACGCCCAGTGGAATTGGAGCCAAAGCATGTGTCAGGAGACTGAGTGAGGGTAATTCTGCAAGTGCAAGTGCCAATTCAGAGATTGAGCGATATCAGAGCAATACTGTCTTTTGTTGTTGTTGTTGTAATCTATTCCCTAAATTTCCTGTTGAATTCCTTCTCATGTTCATTGAAACGTGTAAGGACTCAACAGAACTGCTTCTGAAAGGAAACTTTTTAATTAGCAAGAGTGCTTTAGTGACACACTTAAAAGCTCAGTCCTAAACCGGTTTCTGCAATGTAAAACCTGTTGTCAGGTAACCTAAAAACTGTTTTTATTCAAGTTTACTGACCAGAAAAGTTGAAACTAAAGGTTATATATCCTACTGAACTGATTTGGTTGATTCAGTCAACATTGTTTATTTATTTAGATTATTTTTTTATTTATTTAGTGATTAGTGACATACTTCTGTTGCCACATGTGAACCACACATTCAAACAAGATTTAGTGATTTAATTCAAATGTATATTAACTAAAAGGCTGAACTGTGTTTTCACCACAAGGGTATTTTTTCATAAAGTATTGATCAAAAAATGGTTTGATACAAAAAAAAAAAAAAAAAGCTTGTAATGGGTGATTGAAAGGGATAGTTCACCCAAAACTGAAAATTCTGTCATTAATTACTCACCATCATGTTGTTCCGAACCCGTAAGTTATTGGGGATAGTGTGGCATGTTGTCCATGCATTAAAGGGTTAGTTCACCCAAAAATAAATAACCTAAAAAAAGGTTAATCTAAAAAAAGACCTTCATTCATCTTTGGAACACAAATTACCATATTTTCCGGACTATAAGTCACATTTTTCTTCATAGTTTGGCTGGTCCTGCGACTTATTTATAAAAATTAATTTGAAATGAACCAAGAGAAATTAACTAAGAGACATGAACCAAGAGAAAACATTACCGTCTACAGCCGCGAGAGGGCGTTCTATGCTGCTCAGTGCTCCTGTAGTCTAAACTGAAGACACAGAGCGCCCTCTCGTGGCTGTAGACGGTAATGTTTTCTCTTGGTTCTTGGTTATAAATAAATGCAACTTATAGTCCAGTGTGACTTATATATGTGTTTTTCCTCATCATGACATATTTTTGGACTGATGCGACTTATACTCAGGTGCGACTTATAGTCCGAAAAATACCGTAATATATTTTAGATGAAATTCGAGAGTTCCCAGACCCTGCATTGACAACAATACAACTGAAATGTTCCAAGGTCCAGAAACTTAGCAAGGACATTGGTAAACGCGTGTGCGTTTTTTACATATAGCAGAAGAACAGTGGCAGCTCACCACTGCAGACGGGATGAGGAGGAGATTTGTTGAATCAAGTCATTATTTTTGTTTTCTTTGCACACAAAAAGTATTCTCGTAGCTTTGTGAAATTACGGTTGAAACCCTGATTTCACATGGACTATTTTACAGATTACAGATACTTGCTATATTTCTGGACCTGTGAACATTTCATTTGCATTGCTGTCTATGTAATGTCTGGGGCTCTCGAATTTCGTCAAAAATATCTTTATTTGTGTTCCAGAGATGAACTAAGGTCTTTTTTTAGGTCATTTTTTTGGGTAAACTAACCCTTTAATGCATGGACAACATGCCCCACTATGTTGTTGAAAACAATTGTTTTTTTTTCTGGCCAATAATGTTGGAGATGCAAGTCATATTTTTTTTTTTTTTGTAAAGTAAAAGTTTACTTTATAATATACTGACTAAATTTTTTTCTGGAGTAAATATTAATTGTGACAACCCCAGGGGTCTTCCTTATTACTGAAAAGATCTCGACTAAAACCTTAAGTGATGAAATCCGTCACTTACTACTTCTCACAGTTTGTCATGTTGGATATACGAGTCCATTGCAAGTCCTCACAGTTTCCTCAGAGAGACTTCCTACATGTGTTTCAGTGTCCGAAAAATTTCTGCATCGCTGACTGTCTGTATCACAGTTTATGAGGGAAATGTTCTGTTTAAACTATGCACAGGTCATAATTTTATGGCTCATCTGGGCCCTTGAAGTTATGAGCAGCAACACTTTGGACATAAAACATTAATCAGGATGAAAAACTGCTGTGATTTATCTCTGTTTAAATGTGCAGTGAGCAGAGACAGATACAGGTTTACATGTCTCTTTGAGTCACCCCTCAGGCAGCAGCGCTTCTGCATTCATCAGAATACTGCAAACAATGGAATACACATTCTCTCTATCTGAGACGGTAAGTTTGTTTTATCTTGTAGTTATTATAACATATAGACAAATTAATTGTCTAGTCCTTCTCTTATAATAAAATGTAATCCTTTTTGTAACATGTATACTTTCTAACCCACCGATGTCATCAAGCAGAGCTGCAAAAAATAATGATTTTCAAACAGGTTTCCACAGACTAGCCCCGCCCCAAACTCACACCATTGGTTAAACAAATGTCACTGCTATTAATTGTCTCTGCATTTAAAGCTACGATAGTAGATTATTATTATTTTTTTAATTACATTTCAGGTTTTTTAAATTACAATTACAGGTTTCAGGTTTTATCTCAACAGAATTTAAGCATGAAATATGCCACGTTTTATAATTAATGTTAAAATATTATCATATTTAAAGCCAGTAGCCAGTAGGTTTGTTTTTGACTATTTCTGCTAAGAAAAAGTATCCTATTTGTAGAATGAACAATATTGTTTAAAGAGGCTTTTTGCTGCTCTGTCTAATGTGATTTACTGGAATGTATCATTTACTGTCAGTCTCCAGAAACAGCCCTGATGCATGTCTGTGGCTCTGGCTGTGAACGGACCCCTTCGCAGGATTTCACCTCAAACCACAAGGGAAAAAACAGCTCTTCATGTCCCTGGTCCACCGCTCATGTGTGCAGGAGCTGACGGCTGCAGGCCAGAGTGACTGGCCGTGTCAAGCGAGAGTTTGTGCTGTCATGTTACCTCGAGAGTCCTGTTTCACGTCGATGTGCACTCTCACCAGAAACACATCGCTGGAAACACTTGGCCCCGAGCTACTTTCCCATCCAGCTGCGATGTTGAAAGCACATTTGACTTCTGCTAGTTTTCAAGCTTTCAGTATCATGTCATTTCAGAATGGCTATGGTTTGTAATTGATATTGTCTCAAAGGTCCCACTCTTTCTGTACTTGCTCTTGAGTATGCTGCAATTGTAAGGAGCTTATTTGAGCTACTTAACTTGGAAGTATGAAAACAGTGTTGTGGAGTCACATTTTTCAAAAGCCACTTTTTTTCTTCTTTAAGAACATTGTAATCCATCAAATCTTGGTTGTGAAAAGAGAAACTGTGTGCATGTTTACACTCACATTGACTTGGAGGCATACCAGACTTATGTTGTTCTTATATAAAGCTAATTATGACCACAAACTAACCAAAATCCTTTATTTTACTTCTAATAAATTTACGTTTAAAATAATTTTACCTTTTGGTTATCTGTTCTGTGTAATGTTTTTTTGAATAAAGTTTCATTAGATGCTGTTTGGCAATAGTCCAGCTGTTATAATAGTTTTTATTTATATTTAATTCAAAAGGAAAGCTGCACTTTACAGTAAATGTGATTCATTGTGTATTCAGCTTGCAGTATGATGCATTCATATTTTTCTCATTGCTTTAGGGATGTGTCATTTGTGCATCACTTGTTGCACAAATGACACATCCCTATACAAAACAATAAAAATAAATTATGAACACTTTGTATTAAAATGTAAAAATTGTTAAAAAAAATAAACACATTTTTTAAGATGCTTTTTTTTATAGCATATTGTGCTATTAATATGGCTCAACGCCATCCACAAACTTCCCTTGAGCACTAACTACTCTTGTCCTTCCTCTGTCTGTTACAAAAGTCCTTCTCATCTCAGTGAGACAAAGTAGTGTAAAACCTTTCAGACTAATTAGTGATCCAAAAGGTTCGGCTGCCTGGCTAATTGGAAACCTAAATGCATGATTAAATAAAGAGAGAGAGGCAGGGCGCAGCAGGAACGCTCCTCTCCACATTCCACACAAGATGTTTGCTTTAGATAGTGAAAGTTTTTTTGTCCTCATGAGAGCTTTCCTTAATTTTACTTTCTCATGAGCCTTAGGCTTAATAAAGCAAGTGGAAATCCACCAATGGGCCCTATTGTATAGATTTATGGAGACTTAATGATTATCATTTTTTTCACTTTTTAAACAAAAAGGCAAGACTGAAGCAATAATGTTTTTTATGGAGCATGAAAAATATAATTAAGAAATATATAATTAAGAAACTTAAGATATTTATGTTTTATTAAAAACACTGGTACATTTGGTTTTGGATCTGTGTATTGCTGTTAAAAAATAATAATTTGTCCCAAATTTCATTAAATGTCCCCTGTGTAAATTCATTTCTGCTTTTCTTTGAATGAATCAATAACATTTGAATCTATAATACAATGTTCTTATAGGTCCTACCTGGAGTCTGAGTGGCGTGACCCGCAGAGAACTGCATGGGAATGCACAGATCATTGTCGATGGGAAACTTCTCGCACTGCAGCATCTCTGGCCAGGGAAAGCCGTAGGTCTCCATGACCGGAGCGCAGCTGTCCCGCACCGCCTCACACAGAGACCGGCAGGGGTAGATGGGCCGGTCCAGGCACACTGGAGCAAAAAGAGAGCAGAGGAACACCTGCGTGTCAGCGTGGCATCGCTTTGCCAGAAGGGGCACCCAGCTGCCCGCCTGCTGCTTGACCTCAGGCATGGTCTCATGGTCCAGTAGGTTTGGCAGGCGCATCTTTTTGTAGCCCACGTTGTAGCAGAGCCGCAGGTCGGCTGGAATATCCACACACTGTGGCTGCTTGGCATAGAAGCGGCCGTTGTGGAAATTGTCCGATTGCCAGCTGTAGTAGTCGTACTCCTCTGCCGAAGCGGCTGAGGTGAGCAAAACCAGCGCTAGGGTCACAGCCTGGGTCAGAGACACCTGCCTCTTCTGCTCTGCCATGCTTATAAAGTCCTGGTGTAATTCAGAAGAGGAACTGGGGGAGGTGGTTCAAAAAGATGAATTTTAATCCTCGTTTGTTGTTGTTGTGTTTGAAAAGAAAAATGATAAAATTGCTGGATTTTCCCTGTTTCCTTCTGGTTGTCCTGCAGTTTAATGCACTTAAACTCCTGGTAGCAGGCAGTAGTGGCAGATCTCAGAGCTCAGCTCTTCTCTAGCTTGACTCAAGTGCACCTAGTGTATAAAAGCCAGTGGACTCAGGGCCCTATGAGCTGACAACCCTTGAGTAAATCTTGCCCACCCACCTCCCACTGGTTTCCCCTGTCCACTCTAAGCCCCGCCCCCTTCTCAGCCTCAGCCAACTGCTGCGCAGTGGGCGGCACCCCTGCAGCCCACCCCCCTCGCAGACACTTCTACAGGCAGACCATGCGCTGTCCTGCAGCACAATGCATGTGTGGAGTGCGCTGGGCTCATTCAGTTTCTCTTAAGAGAAGAGAACACACACACATTTTCCACACACATCTTCTGCGGCCTTTCACATTCCACTTTATTAGGAAATAATCAGAAGGCGGAAAAAAGATTCATCTACAGGTGGTCAGGGTTTTTGGGCTGTGCTGTTTGAGATATGCTAATGCTGCCGCTGGATGTGAATAGAAAGCGGCTTTCTCTCTGTCTCCTTCTATCATTCGCTGTCACACCGTGGGGCCCAAAATTCAACCCACAGCCACCCAGCAGCAGGGGGCCGTACTGCCATATTACAGCCGCCCAAATTGAGCAGACTTGCAGATAGATCTTTATCTATTAGCTCAGGTTTTATACACTTTACTGAATGTGCATTTCAGTTGGCTTTCCTTTTTGTACTGTCTGTGTTGGAAAAAGCAAATCGATACTGTAGGTCTTTTCTTTAGACCTTAGTACAGTGGAGAGTACAGTGGAGCGAAAAAGGAAAAAGGCCAGAAATAGTTCATCAGATGGGCGGCATACAAATGACACAGCAAACGGTGGTTACAGTAAATCTAGAAAGCTAACAAAATGTGGTTAGCAGGCTCTTTGAATGTTTACTTCTTGGAGTTTTACAAGCTGGCAGAGAGTGTCAGACCATTGCATAAGTGTTTTATATGTGACAGTAAATGCTGCAAAAAATACAGAAATACTTATTATTGTAGAAAGTCTGTTGAAATTTTGTCTGATAGACTTCCATAGCTGGTCCTTTACGAAGTTCATAAAATGTTTCATCCAGGACTGATCTCTCTGGGACTGAACTATAATCACTCACTCTCTAGAAATGGAAACTCGTTCTGTCCTGTTGTGTGTTGCCCAGATTGTGTCAAAGACTGAAAGAGGCACAATTTTATGCTCTTTAGAAATCAGTAATCACCGCAGCGGATATAAATGAGATTATAGTGATGATGAGGAATGTTTTTGGGACAAATATTCCTATGGTATTTTGTGACAATGAGGAATTTTCAGAAATCAGCATATAAATCGGATACCAAGAGATACCAAAAAAGTCAACTTTGTGCGGTTTATGAACTGATAGGAATAATACTTTGTGGCATTTGATACACAGAGACATAATAAATAAAAAACAATGTATCATTCACTCTTACTTCACCAAGACAAGGTCACAGGTGTTTTTGTTTTAAATTTTTGGCATTCCTGCATGCAATCATTCATTCCTTTTTTTATTAAATATCCAATATTGATTTATTTAATGAATTAGTATATCATCTAATAGCAATTATAATCAACTGGCATTCATTTTCTTTTACTTATTGTTTGGGGTCAAAAGGATATTTATAAAAACTCAATAAAAGTTGTATGGCTGTAATTGAATTCCAATCTAATAATAAATAATCCTTAGTTGAATATAGCTCCTTACTATCAAATGTAGTGAGTGGAAACTGCTGTGTGAGCAGGTTCTCATTAGATGGACATGCTTTTCATCGTAGTTTGGTAAAACACAAACTCCTTCAGCAGGCTTCCTCAGCATGCAGGGCTGTGTTAATTGGCTATTCAACTCTACACTTCAACTTTCTCCAGCTTTGTGATTGGCTCAGCATTTAGAGATTAAGTTCAAGCACCGCTGGAAGTGCACTTTCAGCCAAACGCTTAAAGAATGGATTTGAAGTGACTATTAAAAGGGTTCGTTTCAGGGTGCTGGAGAGGTGGCCCAATGCCCAGATATGCTCAGTAAATTCTTGATAAGCCTGACAAGGAAACCCTGAAGAATGGAGAGAACTCTCTGGTCAAATGAGGGCACGGGATGTTTATTTCTTCATAGCAAATGTTATTTTAAAAGAAAATGTGAATGTTAACACAGTGCACAATAGAAATATGTGTACAAACAGGGACAAATTTGTTTAGGTTGGGTACAATAATATCAATGAAGATCGTTTTTCTGTGTTTTAGATGGAAGTTATCTGCTCTGAGGTAAAGTTAATGTAATTTGGTTGTGATGGGCAAAGAGTCCTAACAGAATGACTGTGATATAAGAATGTAAGTTCATATCTGCCTATTTCTAGGTCACCAATCTAATTAGTAAATTTGTAGCCATGTGAACTTTGTGCAAAAGGCCAGATTTTCTTGCATCCGCTACCTACATGTTCTTCTTAATGATTAATGATCTTAATGATCTTAATGAATTTTTAATTATCTGCCACATGACCAGGTAAATCCAATTGCTTGTTTGTATACAGAGTTTCTGAAGGTCTTGTGCAAAAAGTTCACAAATTCAAAAATTAAGGCCTTAAAGAGAAAAGCCTCTTAAATTCATAAAGTCAAGGCATGGTGAATGTTGCATGCATTGCTACAAATTAATATATTTCATGGTATTTCTGTCTTGTTGTCCAAAACAAATTGTTTTCTTGTTTTAAGGCCAAATAGCTGTTTAGATATTTAATATTGGATAACATCTATCAGTGAGGTATGAAACTTATTCCCTTTAAATTAATTAGATTTTTATGAGCCCATTGGCAGATCCACAAGACTTCTCATCTCATGTGTTTCTCAAGTAAATGCATCTAGATTTAAGAATCTCCAGACATTTGCACTGAAAAATAAGAAGTTAAAGTTACAGTTGTTTCCATATTGGGAGCAGAGCTTAAGCGTTATTATTATTTTTAAAATTATTTTGAATTAAAAAGTGATGGAGATCGGTTGAAAGTTTGAAACTTTAAAGTGTTCTCTAATAATGTGTGTTCTCTAAACATTTACATTTACTTATTGACTAAATGCATTCCCTTTAATTTATTCCTACAATTTTCTTTATTTTAGTCATATAGTATGTTTTATATTTTTATAAGTGAAAATCACGATCTAAAAAATGTTTGGTTTTCTTGACTTCCTATACATGGCCTGACGATGTAAAAATTTTATGTTTGGAGTTTAAAGTTTAAATCACAAAATGCAATTCAACCGACTACATATCTAAAGGGAAATTTGTTATAAAATCATATAGTCGCTGAAATGTGATGAAATGCAGGGGTACATTTCTTACCGCAGATTTGACTTGAGATAGACCCAAAATAAGTACTTTCGCTGGCAAATGAGTTCCACAAAAACCACTTGGACGCACCGGACTGTGAACCAATTTATTTATTATCCCTGGAAACACAAGATCACATTTTCACTGTATTAGGCACACTGCCTGGCACGGCTGAAGGGACGCCACACTTGCGAGGCAGCCATGGAGTCAGGCATGCTTGCGGGAAACGCACTTCAGTTTGGATTGCGCTTGCCCCAATCACAAGCAGGTCTTTAAGAGACTCTTGAAAAGATTGTGGTCATGGAGCAGAATTCAAAGGGACAGATCAGAGAATAAAGGACCCTCAAAGCCAGGTTCTGCAGAGGATGGAGGGGTCCGGGAGTCCCGGGGGTCTGCATACAGGCGATGATGTGAAACTTCCACTGACATGCCCGAGCTGCCACGTGAGAAACAAAACATTAAAATAGATAAAAATCAAAGTGTATTCAAGATATATGTCAAAGGAATTAATAATAATAATAATAATAATAATAATAATAATAAAACATTTATAAGAAGGCTTAGTGTACTCACACAAGGAAGTAGAATAGAATAAAATATGCCACAGTTCGGCTTGAAAAAAAGGGAATTGCGACATATCACATTTTCTTGCTTTTGCTATATTTGTTTATATTTCATAATAAGCAAAATTTTTTCTTAAAATTATTAGTTTACATCGTGCAACTTTTACTTTTTTCTTTAAATTCTTTTTCATCTTGCAATCAGAATTTATTTCTCAGAATTCTCACAATTTTGAATTTTACCCTAAATTCTTTGTGTGTGTGTGTTAATATTTATGCCCCTGAATGTTTTTTTTCCCTCAGGTATTTCAAAAGAGTGAATTATAAAATATAAATTCAGAATTGCAAGAAAAAAAAGGTAAGGAGTGTATTAAGAGTGACAATTATCTTTTTTTTTCTTTATCCTTCCAAGCTTCCATTAGCTTGGCATCTGTGTTACTTTGTCAGCACAAGGTGGAAGAATTGGAGTACTGTACTAAATCACACTACTGCCATTTTCTGTGCACCTTTAACATGTTTTGTAATGTTATCATAATAAAATGGGGTTTCCAAATGACATGCCGTTGGAAGCTGTAGATATTAAGGAAACACACACACAGCCCCTACAGATCAATCCATCATTCCTTAATGCTAGTTTGCATGTTGCTTCTGCTTATAATAGCAAACTAACTTAGCAAACAAATGACAGTTTATGTTGGGCAAAATCTCTGATATCTAATAGTCTAGCATGTGTCAATTGATTAATGCCATACCTAAAGTAATTATGAAGTACTCAGCGTTCTTTTCACATGGCAAGTGTCAGCAGTGTTGAAACAAAACGGGTATTCAGACAATTCCAGACTTTCCTCAACTGTCTCGCTGGCAAAATGTTTCAGCAGAATGTGGCTTTTGAACAGGCTGACTCGAATTCCCTCCAGAGGATTTTCTTAATCATCTTATATGCCCTGCAAGGTTGCCCGTGGCTCAGCTGCCATAACAGTCTACAGCAGAGGAATGGAGAGGGCTTTAAAAGTGCTGTAAATGATGTTAGCTATTCAGGAACACCCCAAAAGAGACTTTAACACAAGTCTTAGTACTCCCTTCACTTCCATTCATAGGCATGTCAGTGTGGGAGAGAAGAAATGCAAGCACACGCAGAAAAGTTTTGGTTTCTGCTGCATACCAAAGTTTGGTGAACTCTGACTAGCAAATTTGTAAGTCGAAAAGACATTTAATCAAAAGAGAATGTAAATGTCACAGACTGACCTCTAGGCTCAATAGACTGTCACTGTAATAAGTCCTAAAACCCTCATGGTCATACTTCATGCTTCTAGTAAGAACTTTAGCTGCTGCATTTTGGACTATCTGGAGTTTGTTTATTAAGCGCGCAGAACAACCACCCAATATAGCACTACAATAATCAAACCTTGAGGTCATGAATGCATGCATTAATATTTTTGCATTTGCCATTGAGAGCTCAATGTTATATTGCTGAAATAATGGAGTTGATTCTGAGGGGATAGATAACGAAAAAAAAAAAAAAAAAAAAAAACCTTTAACTAGTTAACTTTGGCTAACTTACCAGTATATGTTATCACTGTTACATTGACAATCACAAGAAAAGGCTCCAGATGGGATGTATTGCAGATCACTTGATACAGACCACAAACTAGAAATCAAAAATCTCTCACTGCTCTTGATTAAATCACTTTTGTAACTAGAATAAGAAAATAAATAAATAAATAATGATAAGGCTAATAATTATACCTATCTGTGTGTGTGTGTGTGTGTCTGTGTGTGTGTATGTGTATTTATATATCTGTATAGATAGATAGATATATAGATAGATAGATAGATAGATAGATATATAGATAGATAGATAGATAGATAGATAGATAGATAGATAGATAGATAGATAGATAGATAGATAGATAGATAGATAGATAGATAGATAGATAGATAGATTGTTGCTAGGCACTTGTGTTTGTACTTAAAAAAAATATATGTAAAAAATGTATTTATAAGAATTCACATAATGATTTGCGGAAGTACAAAATTAGTCTGTGAGTTTACATTTTTGATGCAGGTGGTTGGAAGTGTTTTGCACCATATTCACTGAAGCAATAGTAAAAAAACATTCAAGCATACAAGTTTCTTGATTTTGTGCGCCTGCAGTGATGGATTCAAGAAGGTGTAACTGTTGTGTTTGTGGGAGATTAAAAAACGTGTGGCTATTCTATGCAACTACAAATTCCGCTGTCACAGACGCTCCCAAAATACCTTCATAGTGGTGTTACCCATGTGGATAAATGACTCCAAGATGTGTTAAGGAACTTGGTGACTCATCTTCATGAATCTCCTCAAGAATCTTCTTATATGACTCATAGTTTTCCTAAGAGTGTTCCAGTACAGCAAGAGTGCAAACAATGTGAATTATTTACTCTGTGTGTAACCCTTGTGTTCTACAGTATATCCACAAGGACCACCTTTGCACGTACACTTTACATCTATTCCAGGAGGCAGGTTATACAATTATGTGGGGCAAACTATTCTAAAAAAATGGGCTCATTTCTTATTATTTATTTTTTTTAACCGCCTTTAAGTTTTTACAGTAAAATTGCTGTAACAGAAGAAATTGAGTACTTTGTGTCATTTCATATATAAAAAATATGCTATGGTGTGTTTCAAAAACAGTTATTTTTATTATTATTAATTAGAAAAATTAGGCGAAATATGAAGCTTACATTCTTAGTGTACAATTATGATGCATATGAAAACAGCAGCAGAAGTAAGTCTGCAAAATAACTAATTTGGTGCTCCACCAAAGACTTAATAAACTGATGGAATCATGAATGGAAAATAGTTATTTTTTTAATTTTTTGGATATGGATACATTGCTTTTTGATGCTGATTTGATTTTGATATATACCCTAAAGAAATAACATGTCCTTGTTGGAAAGGTGTTGGAGCATTTGTTCTATACATGGCTGTCATACTCTGTTATTTGCTCTAATGCAATTAAAACCTCACTGTTTGCTGAACAATTACAGATGCCCAGAGGTCTACCAGATCTCTTCTGTTTTCCTTCACCACACAGAATCACATTCATTCTATTCTATTTCTAATGTCGTTCTTTGCCTTTCACTCTCTTTTTTTTTTCTTGAGGTGTTTCATGTGGCTGCCAGGTGAAGCAAGATCACGCGCTTGCCTGTGGTGTGAGGAGCCAGAAAGCAGCAGTGAGGATGATTTCAAGTTGCACTTTCATATTAAGTCACAAGCACCAGAATAAATGCACTCAACACCAGAATAAATAGACTTAGCCTCAGATGGCACAGCCCACGGTGTGTTCACTAACCATATGATGCATATTTTACAGAAATCTGGCAAGTACAGTACTATTAGGAAATAGGTTACAATTTGATTGGCTAGCGTTTATGCAATTTCTGGCAATTGGGGTTCAGTCTAACTGGAAAAGCCATGTTTATAAGGTACTTGGTTTATACAAGTTCTTTTTGATAAATTATCAGCATAAAATATTTGGCCGATGTTTAGTTTTGTTTGAGCTGCTTGGTTGCCAGTTAACTAGATGTTCACGAGCGGACATAAAATCTGATAATAATGTTTGCACTCATTTTTGTTAATTTGTTTGATATTTTAGTACAATGTACAATAGAGAGTTCTTTGAAGTTTTTTTTTTTTTCAGCGCTAGTCTGTTATGATGGCGTCAACCATTTTATATAAATGGCACATTAAAACAAAGTGAACTGTGATTGGTTGCTTTAAACACTGGTGATTTTTGTGCAAGTAAGCTTTTCTTGGACAGAGTAACATTTTGAACAGTTTGAACCAAACCTTGTGCCATTAGTCACAAGTCTAGCTATTTGAGATTACCGAATACACGTCCCGACCACAAGAGGGGGTCGACAGTATGAAGGGAAACAGGACGGATATAGCAGACCTTTCTTGACATTACCAAGGGACGGCTACTCCTTCAAGACAAGGCTCACACAGTATGCCGGACAGAGCCTTTGCATAAATTGAGATTAAATGTGGTCAGGCTCCAGAGCAGGTTACTGCATATGAAGTCATAAACTTCGACTGAATCTATTATGTCCCAAGACTGGCTAAAGCCAGTTTGACATAATCCAGGGGTGTGCAACTGGATCTGTCCCCTTGAACATCAGCATAGGAACTCTGACGTATAATTACTGAATATGCTTTCATACGGCATTTGATCAGTCACAGCTGCTGTGCAATCATGTGCTCCGAGAGCCAGTGTTTGGTGTAGTTTTTCTTCAACACCAGCAGGAAACTGGACCCAAACCAAACCAGCCTGTTCTGCTCCGTTCTGACAGCTTATATTCAGAAGACACAGGACCTTATTGACGAAAATGTGAATGCTCTTTTATTTTTCCCTTTGCTTTGCTAAACTGGCCACCTTCGGGATGATGTTTTTGTCTTCAGGATGTGTGGCCTTGTGTTTCAGTGATCCTTTTCCTTTTCAAAATGCAACACTTTCCAAGAGCAGCAACTGCAGAGGTTGATGTATGGACTTTTAGAGGAGAATACTCTAGTACTGTATTTGAAGCAATTGCACTGTCATGTTTTATGATCTGTAAAAATGTAAAATCAAATACTTTCACTGGACATTATCCAGAGAATGATGCTTTTAAGCTATTGTTAGTCAGTTTTGAATGTACTACTCAAAATATATAGCTAGATCTGCAACAAACATGAAAGTTAACTAAGCTAAAAATGATCGTTGTGACATTTTTTTTTTTTTTTTTTGGTTGGTTCATGAACATTTTTAGAAAAGCAAAGGAAAAACTGTATGTGGTCCCTTTTGCACCCTTACACAAAACTTCAGTTTGCTTTGATTCCTATTGAAACAACTGTATTTCGCCTCAAAAAAAAAAAAAAAAAAAAAATAGCCGAGCAATATTTACACTAGTTTTCACAATCTAGTAACACTACAAGCTGAAAGCTACATAGTTAACTACTTCTACACTACTTCATATACTATACTCATATAATTAATTTTTATTTACTGTATTTATTAGCAGGGTTGTGTGCCATTCACAAATAATTTGAGATTGCTTTTTAAATTCCAGTTCAATTCTTGAATCTGAACTGAAATTCTGAAAATCATGTCCTGTGATTTTCTTTTTTTTTCTATCAAATTTTGAATGTTGGTTTGACAGTCTCTTTGAGATCACGTTGATAGATCTTACAAAAACACTTATGTAATTTAAGTGCTTTTGTGTACTATATAAATAAATGTTCAGAGGCTTTACATGCATGTGTTCTTCATTGTGGCAGCCAGAAGTCAGGTTTGGATTTACTCACTGTAATATCCTGTTACTGTTTTAAGTTTTGCTAACCTATTTGATCACTGAATAGATCTGGTAAAATAATGTGTAGCCTAAATGCACTGTAAGTCGCTTTGGATAAAAGCATCTGCTAAATGTAAAGTTAGTTAGTTAGTAATCTGACAATGAACACATTAGCCTTGCTTCTGAGAAATTCAGTTAAACTAATAACGATTTGAAACAATGTTACTGCCCACACTGTTCTGTTTTAGTCCTTAACCGTGTTAAAAAGGTATTTTGTTGACAGATTGTTCAATCTACAAGATCAAATTTTGTGTCACAGTTGGAATTCTAGCCTTAACTAGTCTCTGTGCTGAGGCCTTGTACTGTTGTCGCAATAACATGGCTATCCAGTACTGCTCGGTCTGAGGTCTTTCTTATCTGATGAAATTTCAAAAATATTCCCAGCAGAATGAAGCGTTTCTGGGATCTGAAACAGTAATGTAATCTCTTATTGAGGAGTGAGAGCATCAGTCAATGTCTCGTATCTCAGCAGGACCATGACTGAGACGGAGTCTCAGAGTTAAGCACTGCAATATAACCCAAACACACTTCCCCCCCATCAGAGCTGGATCTGTGCCCAACATTATAATCATCTAGATTCTAGAAGTTCATGTTTGGGAAGTGTGCTTTCCTTATCACAGATCTGACCTGTGGGAATGGTCACATAGTCCATAAAGTGTCCTCCTTTAATCCAATGAAGGTCATGGGATATCCAAACATAAAGAATTAACACAGAGACAACAAAGATCATCCAAAGTCCTGGCTGACACTCTCAGAAGAATCTTCTTTTGTTCAGTCAGGTCTCATGTGCTGATGAAAATTTTGAATTAAATTGTTTGAGCTGTATTGTCTATTGGCAGCAAAGCATATTTCAATTTTGTTGAGTACAAAATTAAATAAACTACATGGACGGATGACTAAAATGGACCAAGAATTGCTTTGACGATCAATGCTTTGTTTTGCTCAAGCGTCCAAAATGCATTTTGAAGATTGATCTCTTAAACTAATAATCGCTTGTTTGGATACAAATTGGCCAAAAGTAATCAGGTCTAATACATGCTAAAAAGGCCAAAGAGAATAGTTCAAGCCTTAGCTTAAGCCTTTCCAGTATGTTTTTGGAGAGTAAAACCAAACTTTTTCCCTCTGGAAGAGAAGAGTTTATTAAATCTGATGGTGCTACATTCTGTCAGTCTTTTTCTAAAACGCCCCAAGGGTTATTATATAAGTCCTCTGTGTAAAAGAAAAACTCCCTCATTAGAAGGGGATCTGAATTTCTATAAGCACACTGTTCATCCAGTCTTTAGCCCCATATTCATGTCCCACTTTCATTTAGACTTTCAGCTCTTTCTCATCACTCCATTTGCAATTCAATGTAATAATTGTTCAAAAACAAGGGATTTACAGTAAGCATGGCATTGAAAAGCTGTCAAATACAATGAAACTTAATGACGTGTTTTGTTTCCATGGCAACATTTCTTCTAGACACATGGTTATGTATTCCAATGCACAGTATGTTTTGAAAATCAAGAGTGTTCTAATTAATTATTATTATATAGATTTTGAGTTGATGTCACTATGCTATTTTGGAGTCACAGAATAAAGTGATGACAGTGGTGTGAGGGGAACACTGAGTGACACAGGACATTAAATCTTGTTGTAAACAAGACAGACTTTGTGTACTAACTCTGGGGCCTTGACTAATGGGTTCATTTTACTGTTACAAGCAATTTAAACACCTCAGTCAGTCTCTAACATACACAAATGACTGATGATTAGAAAAATGACTCCTATGAAAACAGACATCCATTTTCCTCTGAGTCTGGCTAGTATTGATTCCTGGTAGAACACAGAAGGGAGTCATGCTTCTCTAAAGATACATCTTTGTTTAAGTCAGGAGAATACGATTGTTTACATTTTAGACACATTTTCGAGAAATCGTTTTTGCTGAATACTGTAATTAATAAGCTGTGATTTTCAATGAGCCACAAGTTAGTTGTTTTTGAAGAGGCAAACAAGATTGATTAATTATCGATTAGCGTAAATAAACTTTTTCTGTCATCAGTTTGCTAATTCTACTGATTTGTGAATTTTTCAAGATTCAAGATTTTTATTCGTCACATACAAAATTATATATAACATATATAACCAGCAGTGTTTTCAGTAATCTGGTGATTAAGTGTTGTTCTCTGTGTTTTTTCCCATTATCTAGTGTTTTGATTTTTCTAGTGTTCCAGTATTTTATGCTTCTAGTGTCATTGATTGTTTTATTTATTTTATTTTTTTCCCAGTGACTTTGTGTTTCAGTTTATGTGTTCTCAGTGTTTCAGGATTTTTGTTTTCAGTTTCCTTAGTGTTTCAACGATCTAATGCTTTTCTATCTTTCCAGTCTAGTGTTTTGTTTCATGTGTTTCCAGCGTCTGATCCATTTTTCCAGTGATCAGTTTTTTGTGTGTGTGTTTTATTCGTTTGAATGTGTCATTAACCCAGTGTTTAAGTGACTTAATAGCTCATTTTCCATCCAAAGTTGTTAATTTAACTTGAGTGCGAAACTGGAATATTGCATAAAACATCCGTGAATATCACTTCCCGATAAAATGGCACTAAATATAACTGAGAAAAGTAGGAGAAGACACTCAATATTATAATTGTCATATACAATAAATGACTTCTGCACCTCAGAGCGCAAATGAAATGCAATAAATGTGGTCACTGCTTTTGGAGGTGGATGCCTGTTGTTTGGTAATGCAGTCATGGAAGACAGTTTTTGGAGGCAATTATACAGAAATACTTTGATGGTCAGGCATTTTGTAATGACCACATCAACATTTGAGATGCTGTGCAATGAGATCAGTCCACTGGTTAGTTAAGTTATACCATCCCATCAGGCCAAGTCACATGACTATTTTGATATGCATGTGTTGATCTTAAATTATTCGCACCAACTCTTTTTCACAAAAGCCAAAAACCACCTGAAGTGAGAGAAAAGTTTCTTCTTTTTTCGCGAATTAATGGATTTTTTTTTTTTTTTTTTTTTTTCAGTTTTGTAATAATCTCAGAGTTTCAGTTTTGTATGTATTTTCAGGGTTTCAACATTAGTATGTTTCCAGTGCTTGCAGTGTTTCAGTAATTTTATGTATTTCTATGTTTCCAGTGTCTCACTGTTTCCATGATTCAGTGATTTGATGCATTTTCGTTTTACATTCATAAAAGTGACAGTGTTCCCCGTTTTCCAGTGATTCAGTAGCCCCGTTTTTTTCCGTCTTGTGTTGTTCCAGTATTTCAGTATTTCCAGTGATTCTTTCTCACCCTCACTCCACACAGAAGCCTTTCGCTCCAGTCCCGTGGAACTGGCCTGGGGTTTGCCTCCGTTAAATCACAAAATCATTCACTGCTCGCTGAGAGCATTAATTTTCCAGCAAGCAGGACAAACCCTTTGCAAAGGTGCTCTGGTAGTCCTGCAGTTATGGAATCTTGGCAGTAGTGTTTGAAAACGAAACAGCCTGATAAAATTTTTTCATTTTTTATTACGCTTTCCCATCCAGAACTCGGCTGTTTCCTGTAGAAGGCTAATTTGCTGTGCTGAAGCAGATGTTTAACAGATATAAAAATTGGCAAACCATTGGATCTTCCCCTCATATTACAGTATGAAGAGTCTTAGTCCATTGACATTAGTGAGTGATAGCACTCCTGATATTGATTACTGTGTGGCCTTCAGATGGAAAGACAGCGGCAAAGAGGAAAGTTTAGTCAGAAAATATGTTTGAGATGACAACATACCTTCAACATCTTCTTTTCTGGGAGTCTCTAGCCAGTCAGGAACATAGGACATAGTCGTGTGAGCCCACAGAATAGGATGAGGGTTTCTTGGTGTTATTTTCCTGTGCTCACACTGCTGTGATTATCAACCATTTTACCATAATGAGGCCCCACAGATTCTGGCCCATTGTGTGCAGAAAAGAGCCAAAGCAGGGTGGGATGTGCTAGAACAGTTTGGAAAACAGACATGACTTCAAAGCATCAAGACGTTGGCAGATCTTTCATAAGATGGAGAGAGGGGGAAGGAAAGGGAATGTCTGACAAGTTAATCCAGAGCAGGGGGGAGTTATTATTATTTTGGCTGTTCCTGCAAAGTCCCCCCCCCCCCTTTTAATTTTTAAAAGCATAAGAGTGGAAAAGAGAAAGAACGTAGATTCTTGTGCAAAAATACCAGTTAAGTAGGAGTGTGCAAAAAGTTTTCAGTTCTTGATTAGGTAAAAAAAAAAAAAACTGGTGCTTCCGAGAACAGGGAGGAGATTTGGCCCTCGTGTAACTCTCGCAAGGATTCAATGTTTAGAATCCATGATGTGAAGTCCAGAATGAACCATGACTTACACCTTTTGTAAGGAATGGATATGACATCTGATTCAAGAGCAAAGCGCAAAGTTCTCTTGGTACCTCATTACTGAAAATTTCTACTCACAATTGTCTCATCTGGGTTTAGCGTTGAAACGGTGTCCTTTCTGTTTGATGTAAATTCATCCGCACTCAGGCACAGTATTTTCCATAAGCTTTCAATGACAGTATCTGGGGTGGATCCTTTTGTTTAAATCCAGCAGACTGAAGAACGAATGTAATTTTTCATATTTCAAAATCAACACAAAAGCATTCCATTGATGTGATGCACACGACCCTAAAGTTGTTCTCATATATGTGTTATTTTGTTATTTTCTGGATAATATGAGTTGCATAATCAACAAAAAACACTATTTAATGCATGGAAGCTCCAAGCTTTGTCAGCGGTCCATTAATACTGTCACTGTGAATAGATTAATTATTGTAATTGCACTGAATTAAATACATGATATGTAAATAATGAATCACATTAATTAATTTCATATATGAACATTTTCTAAATTAAGAATAAAACATAAAAATGTAATTAATGCATGGACAATGCATTCATTATTGTGGCAGATACATTTATGGTAAACAATTAGGTGCTTTAGAAGTCAATATAACGTATGTTTTACTGTATTTTCATATTTTACTTCCATATCGTTATAGCCCTACTTGGAACAGTAGGTGTTCTTTTATTCTTATATTTATATATATATATATATATATATATATATATATATATATATATATATATATATATATATATATATATATTTCAAGTTCATGTGAACATTTTTACTTTAGGCTTGAATGGCGAAATTTACATGTGAGTCAGAAAGAAATTATTAATTATGTTTAGTGTCTTTATTACATGATGTATTTTATAATGAATAGCACTAAATTGACTGGTTAAAATGACAGCACTAATTAATAAAGATCAAAAACTTGTACATTTGCTTTGTACTGTATATGCAGTTTCTATGGATTTTAAATATATGTTGGTGTAATTTCACTCCCCTGGTGAGGGAATATTAGTGCTACACTTTACTTTATACTTGAATAATGAGTGTTTTTTCTTCTTTGGTGAACTAAGCCAGCCTGAATGAGATTAATAAGGCCCTGTCTGTCTGTCGCCGCAGGGTAAGCAGCTCGATGTGGGCAGTTTGGATATGTTCCAGGGCTGGATGCAGAGGTTATAACCTCCATGTTGCATGCATGAAGACCTCTATTCATAGTCTGGCCACTCTGGAGATTTACAGTGATAAAGCTTTTAATAAACACACATTGCATTCTAGCATTTATAACTTTGCAGCTTATCTCAAACAGCCTTGCCTCAAGTTTCCTCTCAGAAGCCTGAATGGGTTTCCTTCTAATAGTTTAAAAATATAAAGTTATCAACAACATATCATATTATTTCCCTTATATTGAAACTATAGCTTTTAGTGACTTTTATTAGAAAGTATGCAAATAAATGCAATTCAGTAGAGTTTTTTTTTTTTATCCTTAGATTGTAAATTGAGATTTTTCAACGAACCTTAATTAGTTACATCATGACCTTCTTATTAACATATTGTCAGTCACTCCATGTATTTATTATAAAAAAAATATCAATAAATAAATATTTATTAACCACACATACATTTATTCTACTCTGTTCTTAGGACCACACATACAAAGGTTTTTTTTTTTCTTCTTTTTTTTTTTTTAACCACACATAATAAAACATATTTATTTTATTTTTTATTATTTTATTTGTCACAAATAAAATATCCCTCCTTGCTAAAAGCTAACAGATATAACAAGGTTTTTCTCTATGCCAGCTCATGCCTTTAAATGTGACGTCCTTCTGGAAGCAGCAAAAATATAAAAATGAACAAAAAATTGGGGCACATGCTATTCTAGCAAACCACGAACGCTCTCTGCCTATCAGTTATTTTACACATTCAATTTAGCTAACATATGACAGAAGTTATCAAAACTAACACTGCCTTAATGCATGCATGTAATTTACAGTTGGCTCTTAACTTTGCTCAAATATTTTTAGTCCACTTGAGGGCGCTGTTCTCACAGACCGATGTCCAGCCCTCCCTCTGCCCATCTTTTGATCTGCCCTATATTTAGTCACTCCCTGGATTCTGTCCTGTTGTCCTTATGTCACTGTTGGACAATGGACAGACTGTGGCTCTGACACACTGACTCATCAAACAGGAAGTATCACCCATGCCAGAGCGTCCACGCGGGATAGTGGAAACCTGCCATTGTTAAGCACAGTCCGTCGTTTCTGCCTGGAGGGCATGTCCATCTGCACTGCCATATGATGACAGGAAATTAACGATGCTATTGTTGACACACTATGTTCATGCTGAAATTTTGGGCAGGATTTCTCGGAATTGTGCAATTGTGACATCCGTATTATAATGGCTGCCTGGAACCTGTTCGAGAGACACTACAACTGAGGGATAAAAATAGTTAAAACGGTGATAAAATATTCCTATGAAACAATTTAAACTTTTTATAAGGTTTTTATTCATTATTATTATTATTATTTATTTATATGTATTTACTTTTTGTTGACATTGCAAGTCACATAAAAAAAGTTTAAAATGGTATTAGAGAGAAAGTAGGCTACTCTGAAAAAAATGGTGTAGAAAAGATGTTTGATGAAAGTCAGAAATAAGTTGGGTAATTTAATTAATTGTTAATTAATTGTGACATATTTTTACAGAGTAAAATAAATAAATAGTAATAAATAAAAGTCATAAAGTGAAGTATTAATTTTTAATTTAAAACAATGTTTTCTATTTTAATTATTATAATCAACAGTCTATTCATTTCTTTAAAAAACGTTATTGACCCTAAAATTCTCAGTTGTACTGTATATGTATATGTATTTATATTTTTTATTTTGTATGGATTAGTGCAGCGTGAACATTCTTTCAAACCATTTTTTTTTTTTTTTTTTTTTGTAGGCTAAAGAATAAAATGGAACAGCATGAAGGTCATGTAAATAATTAAATAATTTTCTTATTTTTTATTTATGTTCTGTTGCATTACAAAGCTCTCATCGGCCAAAAAAACACATTTTTAACCAGGTTGGCAATGATGCCTCAGTGCACATACTCCAGCTTTTGACTGATTTATGATATGTTCTGCCAAGGGTATTGTTCCGTGGTGTTACATGTGAACTGCATCTGGCACATGACCTCCTGATGAAATAATGATTTCTTAATCTAAAAAGGAGCCTGGGGTGCACTGGCTTTTAGAAGATCCTAGTGAGCCAATTTACAGATCATAATGCAGAAAGTTCGGCCAGATATCTATAAGCAAAGTGTCTGTCCTCCAGAGTTGAGACCATTAGTGATAGAGACACATGCTGTAAAATCCTTCTAACAGATACACCAAATGCCTCATCTAAGGCATTGAATAGACTATATATTTTTCTGTTTTAAAGGACAATATCACCTGAAAATGTAATTCTGTCATAATTTTCTCATCCTCATGTGTCATCTGAAACCTAAATGACTTACTTTCTTCAGTGTTACACAAAAGGAGAAGTCCTGCTGCTCTTTTACTTGCAATGAAAGCATACAGTGACCGAACTTAGATGTTGAGCTCCATCGACGGAGAAGGTCTAGGTCCTTTCTGCTGAACAATATTTCTTGAAAATGACTACTGATACTCAAACCAAAGAAATTTGTCAAAACCTGATGAAAATGTAGCAACCTGAAAGTACTTTTATCCTAATAAATCTTTGTTCTTTTTTTGTATAATGGATAAAAAATCAGTCTTGACAAAAGCAGAGCCATTTCATAAACTTCCAACCTAGAGAATATTGCAGTCTGAGAATTCAAGTGGACATAGAGTTCTGAAGTCATTGGTTTGGATTAATCAGAAACAGACAAGAAGCCGTTTGGCCCGCCAAAAGCCGCAGCAAACACAATAGCGTCCCAGCACAGCTAAACCACGGCTAAACTCATTAAAAACAGCAAAAGTCATTTCTTTAACCACATGTTTCTTGTCTTTCCAGCTATTAGCGTGCTTCTAATCACTAAACAGTGTGTGCGTCCACATGAGTTGGCTTTTGTAATGTCAGTTAGAGAAATGATTTGCTCACTCTTCTACTTATGGAAGCATTTTTATTCGATTTTTGTACCGGTAGCAATTATTATCATCACTGAGTTCCAATACCTCAGCAAAAAGATATTTGAGACGTGGTGTCCGTCTGCACAAATATGGAGACGTTCTGATCTAAACCCCTTCCTCCGGCCTAATAGATACAGAAACCTGCATGTGAGTCCTGTTAGCCTTTGAGTTCCCTTTTAAATGGGCCGTAGGGGCCTGTGAAAGGCCCTTAGTTTTATGGTGCTTCAGCTTTGCCTCACCATATACAACTCTGCTTTGCAGAAAGAATTCACAGTTCATTGAGGTGCACAGCAGATGTAATGATGAATTATTTTTCCTGGTAAAGATTCTTGTCACTGTCTGGTCAATGCTGATTTTGATAGGTTTATAGCTGCCTTATGATATGTTAGCATGTCTGCCAAAGTTCCTCCTAGACCTTTACATGTCTAATTGACTTTTTGCATTTTACAAGGTGCTGCAGGATTGTGCAAAGGACGCTGTCAAAGCAAATTAATAAGTATTTCTCATTTCTCCTGTATAGACTGGATAAAGCACACCATGACATCATATATACACTTTTGCTGTGTGTTTCTTTTTAGTGGAAGGATTCAATCGAAGTTGAAATTTTGTAATTGTTGCAATACAAAAACACGTATGAATGCTGAGTTTGTTGCTCAGTAGCTGTGTGTGTGTATATACACAACACCAGTTCAAAACTTTTGGGTCAGTAAGCTTTTTTAATGTTTTTTTTTTTTTTTTTTTTTTTTTACATTTATCACAAATTTTAATTACTTTTCTGTTAGAATATATTTTAATGTAATTTATTTATGTGACAGCAGAGCTGAAATTTCACCAATACTCAATCTTCAGTGTCCCAGAAATCATTCTAATATGCTGGTTTTCTGTATAACACACATGCACACACACGGTAAACAATTGTGCTTAGTAAGTTTGCAGCAATATGTTTAATATTAATGTGCTTAGTTTGTTTGTCAGGATTCTTTGATCAAAAAAGAGTTTAAAAGAACAGCACTTATTTCAAATTGAAATTATAAATACATGTATTGTCATTTTATCAGTTCAGTGATGCTTTGCTAAGTATTCATTTCTTTCAAAAAAAAAAAAAAAAAAAAAAAAGTCCTACTGACCCCAAACATTACCTGTAAAACTTGCCATTTTTTTACTTTGGGTGAAAAATAAAATAAAAGAGTAAATGTTTATCTGAAAGTGTAACTGTCACTACTGTGTAGGATCGAGGAGCACAGAAATGAAGAAGCTTTATCTTCGCAATCTTTAATGAACCTAACAGCAGGGCGCACAGACCTGGCAGGAGACACACGTAGCACACAACATTGAGGTAACACCAGACAAGACAAACTGAAAAGACTAGAGCTTCAGTAGGAAGGCACATGAGGATATTTAACAGAACACAGGTGAGCAGAATTACACAAACATGAGGAAAAACTAGGTCAAGGACAACACATGGGGAGAAAACACAACAAAACAGGTCCATGTGTGTGCGTGTGTCTGTGTGTGTGTGTGTGTGTGTGTGTGTGTGTGCTCTTGTTTTTGTGACATACATGTATCAGGACACAACTCTGTATGATTACATGGGTATGACACAGGTATTACAATTTTTGAGAAAGTAAAAATGCACAAAGTTTCCAGTGTGGGTTAGGTTTAGGTGCAGGGTTGGTGTATGGCCATAGAATATAGTGTGTAAAATCCACAAGGCCAGCTCTTCTCCTTATGGTAAGAGGTCATGTTTGTGATCACTGCTGCTTCAATGACAGGTAGGCTATTAAATAAATATATCTTTCTACTGGTCCATTTATCTGGAGTGTTTTATTGCCAAATGTCTTTTCTTCATCTTACACTGATACTTTAGCAACAGTATATTCTGCCAAACTTGACTTTGACTGATCAAATCCCATTCATCAAATAAGGACTTTAATCACATTCTTGTTGATTATGTGCTCCTTTTGAGAGTGAATGTTGTTTTACTTTGCTCCCATGCAGTGTTGTCATTGGATTTTAGGATAAACATGTAATCATCATATTTCCCTAAAACACATTGAAAACCAGAGTAATAAGATATTATGAGTCTATTGTATCGTCCAATACTTTCGTGAATCAATGCCACGTGCCTTGCCATGATATGTTGCATCCAATTCTCTATGACTGGGTGAAAACGTGACAAAGTTCACTTGACCTCTGTGCTCTAAAACTATGATAAATGTCTATTTGGTTTTCTAATAATTCCAAGTTAATAATATTTTATTTTTGCATTTTCAGAATTCTCATTTCCTGCGTTCCTGGAATGGAAGATGATTTTGATCACATTCCAGCCGTCTCCTCCTGTTGTTAAGTCAACATTTAGGCGAAGGATATTTTTGGTGGCAAAGAGCCTGACCAGTCTTGCAGAACACACACACACACACACACAGAGAGAGAGAGAGAGAGAGAGAGAGAGAGAGAAAGAGCAACACATAAATAACAATTGCACAGACTTGCAAAAAATCCTTAAATAAATTGAAATCAGAAAATGTGCCCTCACATTGAAGCATATGTGTCCTAAGAAATCTTACAAGGCATATGTTTTCAAGCGCCAATTTTGAGGTTTTCCTGTACCTTCTAAGGGAAGGCAGTATGTGCTGGACAGCATAGTTTAAATAGCCACACACTTTTGTGCTGTCTACAATGTTGTGTTTTTCCAGTTTGGAAAATGCCAAAACTGATATTATTACCAAAAAACAGATGCACAAAGTTCACTTCGTATGAAAACAAAACCCATTTACAGTATTAACTGGCACCACCCTCTGGTTTATCAGTGGGTTTCATTTAATTAAAATAATTTCATATATAGTTTTTGAAATAAAAAAATAAATAAAACACTCCTACACTTATTTAAACCATGTAGTTTACTAGAAATAAAAAAAAATGAATAAAAATTGTAAATAGAATAAACTGTAATTATATTTTCATATGTAATCAGTTTGATTTGCATTATACATATTTAATTTTATAATCTGATTTATACTGAATCTCAGGAAGAAGTCAAAGACATTTGGTGAACATTTCTTTTCAAAGGAATAATTGTGTCTTTGTCATGATAATGTCTTCCGACTTAAAGACAGTAACACTAGCTGGACATGTCAACACCAGTCTAATGTTACAAAAGAAATGCCAGATTTCATAAACAATATGCCAAGAGAATGGAAACAACCTTAGGAATGCACTTCACACACCAAAATCAATAGTTCCATGGTCTGTGAAGTGTTGCAATGTGTTTTTCTCACACGTTTCTCCATCTGAATGTGCATAAGGATCCTACTGAGAGTTTAGTGTGATCCAAAGATCATTCCAGGTGGTCAGATAAAAAAAAAAAAAAGAAGAAGAAGAGGAATCTGTTTTTATTCTGTTTCCTTAGCAACACTGACGTTATCATTGTCCTTAGACACATCTTCCTAGCAAGTGTATAGAGTGAGGTCCAAAAGTCTTGAGTTCACTATGGAAATAAACAGATGGTTTTAAAATTTTCAAATGTTATTCTGTTAAATGAATAAGAAAGATTTGATTTCTGTGGTATCTGATTGAATCTAAAAATTTATGAACTCCTTTGTGTAGACTGCCAGAATTTTTTTTTTCTTCAAAAATCAGCACGCATCACAATTCATAATCCATTGCATTTTTTCACATTAAAACAATATTCCCAAGAAAGCATGTTGATTAGAGGATAGAAAGAAAAAGAAAGCTCTGGAATATTTCTATAAACATTCACTCAAGCTTAAGCAATGAACATATCAAAGTCAGCCTCTAATGTTTTTGATCTTGTGATTAAAAACACTTTATTTAATATTTTATCCATTGCGTTAAGACATATGATGAGGGCGTAAAACTGTACTGCATAGTAGGAATGGTTTTGCCGCTATAGAAATCTCTTGTGAAAGGTGCCTGTGTGCATCTATTTAGGGAGATCTATTTTTAGCTCACTTTCTGCAATGTTAGTAACAAGGCATGGTGAGATTATGCACTTTATTTTTAACATCTCTATAAAAAGACACAATAAACCAAGACGTTTCAATGTTTTATTTATATCACAGATCAAACCCTCTTTTTTCTTTCCAGTTCCCTCCTATGAGACAGACGTTTCTGTGCCAAGGGATGGTGGCAATCTGCACAAGACATTTTTGGCCTAGATGAAAAACAAAGGAGGCGATTCCCATTCGTTTCATTCCCACAATCATGAGTGACTATCAAGTAAATGCTCTTAGTTCAGCATGCTTTCCTGATCTGTTTTCATTCAGGAGAGATTTCTCCTATTTATAAAACCAAAAGTGCCCATTATGAAAAACAGGAGTCATTTATAATCTCATTTGATAGCCTATAAGAGAAAAAAAATATTTTGGAAATTAAATAAAGCAGCTTTGCTTCCCACGCTTTGCATGTTTGTTCAAATTTGACCTCATATTATCTGACATTCCCCGAGGCGTTATGCTGTCTAATCAAATATGCTGTGATTAGTGTATAGGCCTATGCTTCCTCTGTTTTTTCTTGGATGTATCATCTCTGAATCTCTGAACGTGTGTGCGATTGCGTGCGCGCCTTGAGCAAGAAGCTTTTTTGATTATGTCAGCCCACGTGGGCCTGTAATGCAAATTGTTTTACTATTTGGATGCCAGGCAAAGTTCTTTTGCTGTGATTATGTAGCATGCAGTTACAGTCTTTAGTCAGAGACAGGAGCAGATGGTATTGTCCCGTGTCCAATATAATTCATATTAGCTATCTCTGAGTCCCAGCTATCGAAAATTACAAATGTTCCTGTTTGGAGAGAGAACGAGTGTGTTTTGTTCAAGAACATCTTATTTTCATGTCAAGTCAAGTCAAGGCCATTAGTTAAGGTATGCTTTCCAATAGTCTTACACGGTGCATTACATCATTTCAATCATTTTATTGAGAGCTAACTTTAACACGCAGATGCTATATGCCCCTTTCTTGACTTTATTAGGCATGCTCATGGTTAAAACATGGCTACTCTCCGGTCCTTGTATGGGTCAAAGCCTATGAGCGTCCAAACATCAGCAACGCAATCGATAAATTTTTAAGAGTCTTTGCCTTTCCTGTGAATTATGCAGTCTGTTTCATGCATGTATGACTCAGGCTGAGCCACCGCAATGATCGCCAGAGAAAGATATTTTTGTAACAAACAGAAGCCGGGAAATGACAGCACAACATAAACCTGTCAGAATTTAATTTCAGATGGAATATTAAGTGTTTATTTTCCCAAGATAAAATGTACTTTGATTTTTTTTCATACTTGGATTAACATCAGTCCATCCAATATAATATGCACACCACCGCCTGCATCTAAATATGTACAGTCCTCCATCCACATGTGCTGTAACATTGTGAATACACACGTCACCTTTATCATATACTGCACCACCCTTTAGAGCCTTATTTAATAAAGATCTTAGTGTTTGAGAGCTTAACAGAAAGAATGAATGAATGGATCTGTTCAGCCTTGGGGGATTCTGCATTTTCTTCCAGAAGGTACAGTTGAAGCTGAAACTCACCATGGAAAACATGAATATTGAATCTTGAGTGTCAAGCAAAGTCACATTTTTAAATATGTTATCATAGATTTTGGTTATGTTCTTGCAAGATTCTGTAGATGTTATGAACAAAATTTGTTCAGTGGACTTAACATTTTCAAAAAAAAAAAAAAAATATATATATATATATATATATATATATATATATATATTTCCCTTAATGTTTTCTCTAACATTTACATAACCAATATTTTTTTAAACATACAAATTTGACATTTTTAACATTGAAAGAAGATTAATATGAAATGTTTTAATTCAGAAATAACTTAAAAGTTTGAAAGGAAAGTTGAAACCTGTCTGAAGTAAAGTTTTAATAAGTAAAGTCCATTTACCATTTAAAGGGAATGCTTTCAAAACATTATTTGAATATATATAAATTTTTGTTAGCTGGATACTGTAAATGTATAAATCTCATCTATACTGTAAAAAATGTAAACCTTCAGGAGCTCTTTCTACCTAATTTTCCTCATAAATAGGATTTTTTTTTTCACTTGAATAGAACTAGTTAAATTACATTCAACATGGGTTACACAACTTATTTTTATTTTTATTTTTATTTATTATTATTATTATTATTATTATTATTATTATTATTATTACTACAGTGTAGTCACTATAAAGGTCTCCACATCTAAAGAAAAGGGAGAGCCTTTTTTTATTATAGAAGTTTCTTTTAACCCCAGCGTTTCTGTGGTAATATACTCCTCTGGTGGTCCTGCTCCCTCTCTTTCTCAAGAGTATCTACGAAGATCCAACGCATTTACAGACATGAAGTGAAGCACAGCTGTACTTTCTGTACCAGTCACTCCTCCTCCATCAGTAGGACGCTGCTCCACCCTCTCCAGCGCGTTCATCTCTCCGTCCGTTACTGTCCCACGAGTGGAGAGGATTTCAGCACCGGGACAGATCCACCACCGTCTCAGGCAACATGGCGACTGAGGTAAGAACATTAACGCTTTCATCTGAGCTTCGTGCGAGATGTAGAGACAGCGGAGAGCGTGGCCGTTTCATTCGCGTGGTTTGAATGAAGTTGTTTTTGACACCTGCTGTGGGGTGGAATCACGATGTTTCTGTAAACGATTTAGATGAGACTCGTTCAAAGAAGTCAGTTAAGAAATGGAGACGATGTTTCCTTTAAAGACTGATTTCATCGATGTGATACGGAGTTTTCCAATGAAGCCAGCCCAAAGTGAAAAAATCTATATTTTGTTTTCAAAAAAGAGGATCGACAGAAGAAAGTGTGAATGATACAGACAGACTGATGTGTAATTCAGCACCCTGGACAGAGACACAAATATACAGACTCAATAAGGGACCAACAGATGCTGAAGTAGAAGAATTTATTACGCGGCTCTTTGGAATACTTGATTCTGATTGGTCAGCTGCGCCATTCATATATTTTCGATTACTGACCGTGGTAACAGTATAACTAACAGTTGATGGGGGAAACCTGTGCTTCCTGTGCTCCTGTTTCTCCAAGTAATCTATTAAAAATATATATGTTTTTCAGTTGATTTATTTATTTTATTATTTATCTATTTCAGTTTATAATTTGTAAACAGCTGTGTAAAAATGGGACATCAAAATAAACTCGGATATGTTAATTTTGCAGTAATGACTTGCTGTTAAGTCTATTACGCCTTGCATATAAACCATAATACAACAACCAGTGTCTTCTTACACTATTAGCAATTGAGCAATTTTAATGGTCATAGTCTTTAGATTATCTGGAGTGAGATTTGTTTCACTGATATATTTTGTGTTGGTGATTGGAGATATTCTGACAAATCCTTCATTATCGATACTATTTTAAGATCCCTCTCTGACTTCTATTGTTGATACCTGCATAATACCCTGACAACCATGTGCAATACTCTAGCATCTTCATAAATGTAAAGTTTTTTTTGTTTTCTTTCATCCTTGTTGACATCATATGTATCATTATTCATAATTAAACCAAGAATGCAAGCATGGATGGGCATATTTAATATGCATAAGCATCCACATCTCTTTTCTCTAAAGGCAAATCTTCCAAATACCATTTATTTTCTCTATTTAGGAATAATGTCTGTATGGTTGCCCTTTATCCTTAATGCATCATCAACTCCTATCCAAACAGCATAATAAATGGTTTATATTTAGGCATCTGTATAGATTGCATGCACTTTCTGTTTACTCAGCCATCTTGTTTACAGATTTATTCAAAAGGTAGCAAGACAAATCCCTCCAGTGAGAATACACAATGAGATTCCACGGTTTGTAATGTATTCAGGGAAACAATTGTATCCCTCAGCAACCTAGATTTTACTTTTACTAGGATATTGAAACTGATTGTTGACTCTCACCTAGCCAACATTTGCCGGGCAAAAAAAAAAAAAAATGTTTTTGCTGTCAAAAGAAGAGTTGTCATGCACTTGCTCTGGGCATCTTGTGGTCTTTTTGTCCTACATCTGGTTAGTTTTTATTAAAAAATATTGTAATGAGTCATGGGAATGTTCCAGGAACGCTCCGAGAGTCTTTCTTTCGCTTCACTTGTCAATTTAGCATTTGGTGCCATAAACTCTGAGGCTTCTTTAGATGGCTCTCTAGCTTTTTCTTTGACATGCACCTCAAATTAACTGCAGTTAATCCTTAAAATAACTACTGCTGGAAATAAATCAGGTTGTTTTATGTTCCGGGGCTACTGTGACAACTGATGTGTGATGTGTTTCTGATTTTATGCAGAGCTGCTGCCTTAGACAGTCCTTGGAGGTTTGCTTGCTATTTATCAGTCTAGATGAGAGTCCAAAGTCAACAGTGTTTTACACATGTGAAGGGGCACATAGCATGGCTATTATAGACCTCCACATTGATTTGTTGTGTTTTAAGGGCCTGGTAGCTACACTTAAGTTATGTGCAAACTGTATTTTCTACATCCATACCCTAACCCTACACCTAAACATACCACTCACACAAAACCTTCTGCTTTCTACTGGTTTGTTGTTGTTGTGTTTTTTTTATTTTTTATTTTTTATTTTTTTGCTTTTTGCTTTTTGAATGTAGACTAACCATAAACCTACCTGAAGGAATATATCTCACATCTATGTGATTCACGGATTAAAAATGTAAAATTGACAGTATAACAGCTGAGCCCAAGTAGCCCCTCAATGACTAAATTCCAAAACATCACTTTAGAACTAGTAACGAAGGAATGTTGAGTTGCTTCATTGAAAGCTTATTGTATTACTGTATTAAAAGCTTGCTGTATTATTGTAGAGTATATGAGAGAGAGATGAACTGGGCGAGTGTGATTACCTGCATCTGATACAGCATTCATTCATTCATTCATTCTCGTATTCACAATAAATGTTAGTTTGGATATCTGCTGAGGAAAGCACTATCTTTGTTGTAACGTTAATATACTTTCATCTGTCAATGGTGATTTTGTTGCTTAGAGGATTAGTTCAGTGCATCAAGCTGTTATTGAAACTGAAAATAATTTCTGTTTGTAGCGTTTTATAACTTTTCACTATAAAAGTCTTTACTTTTTCTGACTGACGTTTCTCAATACTAAACACTATTATTAAAAACTATTATTTATATTAAATTATTTACTGAATAATAAATGATAAAATTTACAACATAAACAAAAACAACTATCAAAAAAGTTGCTAGGTAATTCAGTCAAAAGTACAAAAGCAGCACTCTGATATGAGATGTTGCCAAAACTACCATCTCTGGAACAAATGATAGATTAATAAAACCAAAGTGAACCATTAGATTTACCCATAACAAATTATATCATTTGTGTAACCATTACAGAGACATTTGAGCCAGTAAATTCTAGAGTATATGTCTTATCAGCCAATCAGCAGCAAACATTGCTTAAAATGGTTTTAAGTCAGTTATTTCTATCTTTTACTGTAGTTTGTCAGTAGTATGTATCAGTTTACATTTTTAAACATAATTTTTGCCATTAATTGTAATAATCCAGTGTGACTTTTGTTTGCACAAAGAGTCTGACAACAGCCAGAGCTCTACACAGAGATCTGATCTCATCATCATCATCATCATCATCATCATCCAGTCTGTCAGAGATTACATGAAGAAACAGAACAAACTGAGACAGACTCAATCCAGAAGAACAATGTGCCAGTGCACCTAGGACAAACGCTTTTTTTAAAACATAGTTTGGTCAAGTCAATAGAAGTGAATTAATATTCTATTTATGGCATTATTTTTGACACCATCCTCACTTTACAGCATTTTTAATCCAGTGCCTAAAACTTTGCACAGTACTGTATGTAGCTTTGCAGGTTTATTGAAGCATTTTGGAGACATTGCCACAGTTCTTCTGGATTTGGTCTGTCTCAGTTTGTTCTGTTTCTTCATGTTATTCCAGACATTATTACAAAATGTTGGCAAAAATAATGTTTTGAAATGTAAACTGATATTCCCTACTGACACACTACAGCAAAAGATAGAAATAACTGACTTAAAACTTGTTGGTGAAAATACTAGTGGCCTAGTATTATTTGCTAGACTAAACATATTTACTTATACATACTTTTTGCACTTTTGTAATATCAGAATTTTTGTGAATTTTTTTTCATTCTCAGAAAAAAAAGAAGAAAAAAAAATGATATATGGAAATGATAATTTCATAATGGCAAAGGACGATTTAATTAAGATTCAGCAAATGTCTTGTACTGTTTTATCCCTTACAGTTAAGTAAATCAGAACACAGTCATCTCCTTTTGCATACTTGCACCCTGTGCTAAATCTAATCAATTGTATACAACACAAATGGTTTTTGATTTGTGTTACTTGTTAAATGTGATCTCCAGAATATCTTGAGTTCATTAGAAGCGACTAAAAATGACAAAACAAGATTGTAAAACATTTTAATAATGCAGTCATTCTGCTCGTACTGAACTGAAACACATTTACAAATATAAGACAGGCTGAATGTTTTGTGAAAAGATATTTGCATCTAGAAAGAAGGGAGTGAGAGAGGGTGGACAAGCGAAGCAATGAACTAGCAAGACAGAGAGCAGTTCTACTGTGTAACAGCCCTCTTAAAGTGTCACAGTTAAAGCAACCTGTAATTTGTTTCATGTGACCCCAAGGCCATGTGCACTCAGTATCTTTGCTAGCGGTTAGAGAACGAAAAGCTGCCCTTTCAAGAGCTGCTTCCTCTTCTAAAGCCATAGCATCCATGCACTGTTTACTCTCAATGAATCTTACATATCTGCTGAACTGTTCTGAAGTTCTCCTTCTGTTCAGTCTCTAGTTGGTGGCAGATGTTAAGCACATGTGAGGTCAGTTACAAGTTAACAATCTAAATGTAACCAGCACATGCAATGATGGCTTTTCATAATGGTGCTTAGAATAGAATCAAGAATACTTGACATAAATTGAGTCCATTCCAGATTATGGATTGGTTTCGGATACAGATACTTAATTTGAAAGGTTTTTCTTCTGTACTTGTGCTAAAAGTTTATACTGCTTATTTTAATATTTCCTATCTAATGCAATGAGATTCAGATATTTTTAAATGTGACCAAGCGTCCAAATACTTTTCTGTACTTAATGCTAAATACAAATTCAAAGCAATTCCTATGAGTTTATTTTTGCCTGAGCTGCACTGAACTGTTCAGCTGATTTTCTGTGAAAATCTATTTGGTATGACAATCATTTACTTATAAACAAGCTTCAAAAGGCAGCCGCATTCTATTTAAAAGCAAGTGAGTATCTTGGGGGACTGGAAGTCGATTTATAATCTCCTGGTATTTAATTAACATGGATAACAAAATGTGTTCAAGATCAGCAGTTTTAGATTATAAAGGCATCTGGGCACACGATGGTATCAAATGCTTGTTGATCTGTTTGTGGGTAAAGTAAAAAATACAATAAATAACCTTAAACAACTAACTGAGTAAAAAAGTTAAGTAGAACTAATTAATTTAAAGTAAAAACTAAAAATAGAATTTATTTTCAGTAGAATTTTTACCAGCATTAATTTAGTGAATATATTCATATATTTAGCAAAACATAGCATTTATGAAAAAAATTTAAAATAAAAAAAATACACACATATATATATATATATTATCAACATTATTAATGTTATTAATTTTATTCAGCCATACAAAAAAATATTTACTTTTTTTTTTTTTCACAATGCTAAAATGTATAATGGTCCTGCATTATATTTAAACCAAGTTTCAAAAGCATTAGCAGTTTTATTGTATTTTATTTTTATTATTGTATTTTATTTTTTTTGTAGCTAGTTGTGAGGAGTTCAGTGAGATTGGGCAGCTGGTCTGTGCATCAGTGAGTACTAACATGATATGATTGATATATATTATATTTCATTTGAATGGTTTTAGTCTCTTTTATGTGCTGCTTAAATCTGAGCTCATACGCTGGCTGACTTACTTTTTCTCTGTGTAATAAGTCCAAAATATTGCTAAACACCCGGCCCTCCAGGGCAGAAAAGAGGTTTTTTGCTCTCTCAGTCAATTGGACTCATTCACTTATAACATGTAGGTCTATAAACCACCATTAAACTGAAGCGAGTCTATCATTTGCTTCCTCTACAGTGTCTCTCAAGGGTTTGAGAGCGCATCAGCATTGCTCTTTTTCTTTGGGAAGAAACCCAAGAGCTGTAAATGTTCTGTTTCTGTCACATCTGTTTAAAATCATCTTCCCCATTCACAAGGGAAGGAAGAGGAAATGCCTGTGAAGTTTTGAATGTACACATATTTCTTCCTAATATGCCTCTGCAGATCTGCTCAGCTACTTCTGAAAAACAGCTTAATATTGGCAGCATCTAGAATCAACCTCTGACCTCTCAGATGTTCCTGCTGGACAGAACATTTCATTAAAATTCATAACCTTTTCCTCAACTGATGAATTTTAATTGGCCGTGACCACCTCGCTGCTGAGAGTTGGGATGGCCGATGATGCTAATAGTCCCACTTCAAGAATATCACTGTACCCTCATTCACCTTTCAGACTTACTCACCAATTACAGCCATGCTGACTTTGACAGTTAAGGATTTATGGAAATGTGATGGTTTCTCTTTTTATAGTCATAGCCTAAGCCCACTAACCACCTACAATCATTTACTGACCGTCTAAAGCAATGCAAATTGGACTCAGAAATGGCAAGAGCTTAAAGAAATTGTCACTTCCAATTGCATTGGCTGATAAAACTTTATTGATGTACACACAAAAAATGGTGTACAAACTGTTTTTTACTCTGAAATTGTTAGTAACTTTTACAGTTGATTAAAATACACACTGAATTAATAACTGAAAGACTGAAATTGTATTTTCTTGTGTATTGTACTTCAGTAATCTTTGTTTGATTTACAACTTATTTTTTACAGTGTATACAAAGTTATACAACTTTGAGAAGCATGACAATATACTGTAGATGGAAATAAAGTTGCATCAAAGTGTTATGTATGTACTAGATATCGACAATCAAAATATATTCCACTTTTGCTATATAATACTGTATGTTCCACTTACAGTTTAGTTTTTATCTGTGAAGTAATTAAATAAATTATAAAATAATAAATAATATAAAACAGTTTAAAGGGATAGTTCAGCATTTAATTAATATATCAATACAAAAAAAAAAAAAAAAGAAAGAAAGAAAGAAACACCTCCCAAACTGTATGGCTAACTTTCTTCTTTGGATCACATTATATATTTTGAAAAAAAAGAAAAAGAAAAAGTCTAAATATATAGACTATTAAGAAACTTAATTTTCTGTAAAGTTGCTTTGCAATGATTTGTACTGTAAAAAGCACTAAGCAAATAAACTTGAATTGAAATGGAATTGAATATATATGGGTCTAACATTGTCTGAACAATGTTCTTTAAAGGAATAGTTAAATCACAGTAATAAAAGCATCACAGTAATCCTTGAGTAATCTACATGACTCCAGTCCTTCAATTAATGTCTTAGGAAGTGAAAAACTGTGTCCTTAATAAATCTATTATTAAGACATTTTAATTTTAAACAATTACTTCTGGACAAAATATGAGTCTATAATTCATAATATTGAATTACACCCATTCACTACATAGGATCCAAATGTAAGCAGATGGTTTCATGTTAAATTTCTTAAAATCTTTTCCCTTGAAGAAACATACTACCTTCTTGGATGGCCTGAAGGAGAGTCGGTTTTCAGCAAAATTTCATTTTTGGTTGAACTACTCCTTCAATTTTTCTTCTGTTTGTGCTCTGCAGAATAAAGAAAGTCATACAGGTTTGGAACAACACGCATAACTTGCAGATAACAGTTAAGATGACCTCCCATGTGTGAATAATTTATATCTTCTGGGAGAAATCCAACCGTGGACAGTCATGTGGCCAGATAAGCCACTTACTTGTGGTCATGTTAACAGCTGCTGTGGGATTTCAGACAGCAGAACAATATAATGAGCGTCCTCAACTTGAGTCTCTGAGCAATGCCTACGTGGAGGAGTGCAGGGACAATTAGGCTCGTCTCATTTGGCATTAACTAAAAGGCTTTGTGTGTAGCGGCAACAGTAAAGACTAATTTTCATTAACGTCCATCCTTATGAAGATTTGGTTGCTAATTCTTAATTTCTTTGTATTTGGTCCAGCGCCTGATGGTGTGAAGTCATAATGACAACATGTAGTTGAATTCTTCAAATCTTGCTCAGGAGTGGCTCTTTTTGTTGTGCCTCATTTAACTATCAACTTTTGTCAGAGATGTTTCTCCTAAAACACTACATTGCCTGACTTTGATTGCCAACTTTGAGCACAGTTTGAAAAAAAAAAATGTGTAGCTCTCTAAAGCGTTCTATGTCTTTTTAACACCATTGGCCCAGTGAAATTACTGTTATTTGAAACTAAAACCATAAACACTTTTGTTAACTGGAATTAAACACAAAAAAATGACTTATTTACTTTAAGCTGGGTGTCAATGCAACTGTCATGGGTTGCTGGGGAAAGGAGTTTTTTAATAACTCCACTTAGGAAAATCAGGAGAACACAACCACTTAAACAACTTTAGACAGGACAAAAAAACTGTGGAAAGACAGGGCTATAAATATTCAACCAAACAAGGGACTAACAAGTAAATTAACAAGACACAGGTGAACAAAATGACATAATCAGGAAACTAAGTCACTGGGGAACAGGCCAGCTGAAAACACAATGAAAACTAGAACACAAACCAATAACATAACATAACCTGTCTTGAGCGTGAGTAAATGGGGCAATTTTCCTTTTTGGGTGAACTATCCCTTTAATCTCATTACTTTAGGAGAAACAATGGCGGCATTAAAAATATTTTATTTGTGATTTTAATTTTTTCTTTCATCTACATACCATAAAGTCAAATTTCACACCTTTAAAGAACCATTAAACCTTTATCATTCTTTCTGTATGTTTCAACACTGGCCTTGCAAAGCAACGTTACTATGTTAACAATAGAGAGAATTAACAATAGACTTATTTTTGGCATCAAAGCTTTCAACAATTACACTAATGAGACCGCAGCCGAGGCCAATTCATTTTTGCTGCAAATAATGCTGTGAGCCTTGTCTTATGTCTTGATCTATTAAAATATGGATTTGTTTACAAGGGGGAAACAAGGTCTCAAAAGAATGAAACGGATGCAGTGTGTCAAGTGATATTCTCAGACAGAAAACTGCAGTCTGTTCTTAATTCATGCAGTTATTATTTGAAAATGAAATTTATGAAACATACTTTTGCCGGCAGCCGCTGTAGACAGACCGAGTGCTGGAATATGTCTGTCTGATTGTCAATTCGAGAATCAGGAGAAATAGGACACAGCAAATGGTCAGTAGAACTGGATTTCTGTCTTGGATCTATCAGGTTTCATTCTCTCTCTTGGCTGCCTGCGTCTATTTCATGATGTTTCCAGAGCTGGTGAAGATGGTTTTACACATAAAGTCTTAAAACAACTCATTGAGTGTTTCTTTTCCTTCTTTTGATTGATGCTCTGTCTTCTTTCTGGCCTGGGTTTTATAAACATGCATACATATTCCTCCATATTTTAAAATATTATTGCTTCAAAGACCCCTTTCCATTTTTCGTTTTGATAGAGTCTTGATGTAGAGCCAGTCTCTATGATTGTATATCATAGCTTTTCTGTGTGTCTTGGAAGAGATAGAAAACATAAATCATTAAATTAATTGACACAATGTCCTAATTTCAGGACCCTCTCAATTTTAAGTGTCACATCACAAATTCTTATCCACAGGTACAATGATTTAACTGTGCAAGTAATAATTTACATGATTTTTTTTTTTCAAAGTGATATACACAAAGTGCTAGTCATATGACTGGCCTAGTGACTGTGCCAATTTAAAAAAAGGTTCAGAAGTGTGCTGATGAGTGTCCCCATTTAAGATATTCCTAATGTATTTTGTGTCTTTTTGTAGTTTCACAACCTTCAGGAGCTGCGTCACAGTGCATCTCTGGCCACCAAGGTCTTCATTCAGAGAGACTACAGTGACGGCACAATCTGCAAATTCCAGACCAAGTTCCCTGCAGAGCTGGACAGCAGGGTGAGTTTCATTTATTCAATCGCGCATCCCACGATACATTGTTTTCTTCTTCAACTTTGGATTGCCTCAATCTTAAAGGAATAGTTTGCTAGCTATTTGCTCCCTTCAGGCCGTCCAATATGTGGATAAGTTTGTTTCTTCATTTGAAAAAACTTAACACCACATCACTTGCTCACAAAGAGATCTCCTCTAGTGAATGGGTGCCGTCAGAATGAGTTCAAACATCTGATAAAAACATCACAATAATCCACAAGTAATCCATATGACTCCAGTCCGTCAATTAACATCCTTTGTAGTCAAAAACTGTTCTTGTGAGAAACAAATCCATCAATGCATTTTGACTTCAATCCATCACTTCTATCTAAAATACCGTAATCCTTATATAGTCCATAATCAATAATAACACTTCCTCCAATGAACATTTCCCCCCTTTGCACTCCACACAGATCAAAATATACTGACATATATTTGTTTAGAACAGTTTTGGATGGTTTTGGCAAGTAAACAAGGCTTGGTCTGTGCAGATTTTGCTCCTGATTCAAACCAGACAACTTTCCATTGTGGTAAGCAGTATTACGGACAGAGAACCAAGCAATGGTTTGAAGTTTTATCATTTTAATGATGTATTTGTTTCTTGGAAAATGCAGCTTTTTGCTTCACAAGACGTTAATTGATAGCCTGGAGTTGTGCAAGTTATTTGTGGATTGTACTGATGGCACCCATTCACTGCAGAGGATCCACTGAATGAGTTTAACCAAACTGTTGTGCGCAGATCGAGAGGAGCCTGTTCGAAGAAACGGTGAAGACGCTGAACTGCTGTTATGCAGAGGCTGAAAAGATTGGGGGTCAGTCCTACCTGGAAGGCTGCCTGGCTTGTGCTACGGCCTACATCGTCTTCCTGTGCATGGAGACACGCTATGAAAAGGTATCAAGATAAAGTCTCCTGTTTCATTTGCAATGCGCTTAACATTCATCAAGAAGCCAGTTCTGAGATGTAAGATTGAGAACAGCTCCAACCCATGGATGCCTTTGAAGATCAAAGATGAGCATTCAGGCCTGATGACCCAAGGATTCACACAGAACCAAAACATTAGAAATTTGGAACATTTTAATGTGCCGGCCCATTTGAATCTGACCACACACGTTCACAGCGGCAGATGGAAATCACTTTCTGTGAATAGCAGAAAAAAAAGTTGAGATGAAGTTTGATATGTGTAGATAAGCCCTACTTAGACAATAATTTTTCGTGTGGGGAGCACCTCTGACCAAATCATAACACGGCATTCAGTGCTGTGATATGCTTCCAAAGGCCAGCAAATAACTCCATACAGGTGTGCTTCACCTGCACTAAGATAGAGCGGACGTAAAGTTAAAAGTCTTTCTCTCGCACTATATTCATCTTCATGCTTTAACATGTTTGAAAAGTGACGTCGTTCATGTCTGAACTCCGAGGTCACATCAGGCTTTTCCAGAGAGTTATTGTAAACTCCAGACTGTAAAAATGCCCACCTTAAAAGCAAACTCTGATAAACTGCACCCACCCATGATGAGCACTTTTGTTTGCTGCTCCAGCTGACAGGAGGCCACACATGAGTGGACATGGATGAGTTCTCTCATGCCCTGGGCTAGCATGATAAGCATCTCCCTCATCAAAGACGAGTGATTACACACAAGTCAGTGCAGTGGAGACAAAGATTTAGAGCGTGCTGCAGTGTGTCACATGTCAGGGCTTGAGACTGTAAATCACAAAATGACCTTTCGTTCTGTCGAGCAGCAGCAGTTCTCAACCTGTGGTACAGGTACATGAGTTGTACATTTTACAGACTACATATCACATTTTAAATGTAAAATTTGAATAAATCAATAAAAAATCTATATATTATGATTATAATAATAAAAAAATGAGCAGTCATTATTTCAAACATATGTACAGTAATAACAAGCCAGTTTTTAAGTTGCCTTGCCTCCAGTGATTTATTTGACATTCCTTTCTTTACTAGGCATTTTAAAAAATTCAAAAGACATAATGATTTCATGCCATCTGCAATGCTTTATAGGAATAGACCAATAGACCATTGAGCTCTTTTGGCTTCTCCAAAAGCATAAATCATTGCTTAACAACTTCAGATCTCATTGTACGTCTCCTTTTGAATAGTTATGTCACTAAAAATCAGTTTCTTAATGGAGAAAATGAGATGAGATTTTTATTTTTCTGGAATCTGACTGTTGTGCTCTGTTGACAACTTTTACCTTACCTGTGCTAACGTACCATTTAATAATATATATATAAAAATATATATATATATATATATATATATATATATATATATATATATATATATATATATATATATATATATATATATATATATGTACTTACTTGTGAAAATGTACTTACCACCACGTCAGGGTCTGAGCAGGCGTACGCACTTTTCCTTGTGGCAAAGTCGGAGTACTGCAGCTATTTGAACATCTAAGCTGCAATAATAATAAAAATGGTGTACGTGCAAGCACCAAATTCATCATAAACATCAAAGATGCAGTATAAGACATTAATTGTGCAGTGTGGTCAGATTTTTTATCAAGTTTTCGCTAGATTAAACTGACTTTTTTAGCCTAATGTTGAAAGTTCTTTACTCGCTTTCTGTAAACAGTTTATTCCATGTTGTTTTGCTTTTTACAAGAGAATTTGTGAAGTCTTGATTTACTACTAATGCATAAAAAATGCTTAAACACATTTCCAACTGTTTTGTCTGTGTAGCCTAGGCTATAAGAATACAGTGTAATAATGGTTTTAATATATTCTATTCAATAACAGTTAACTGTTTTTATTTATAACATCTGCTACTTTGCTTCTGTGAAAATTAATAGAGCCATCATCCTTAAACTTTGTTTTTGTCATTAACATTGGTTATATTTGTAAAATACACTATATATTTTTGTGTCAGTACATTATTGGCACATTTAAGTGTAAATATTAAGAAATGGCAAATGACATGCAGGCCAAAATCGTATGATAATTATTTTTATTATTCAAATTTTTCTTTCAATAATGTTTTTTTAAAGTTTTGCAAGAATTCCGTGATACTAAACTATTTATGTTGTCATAGTAAGTGATTTTAAAAGTAGGATGGCTCACTTTTCATAAGATGACTGAAAATTGTACTTGAATTCGTAGTTTATTCTTACCTTTGGAAACCTAATTGTTTTATAATTACTACTACTACTATTATTTTGTTTTATAATTACTACTACTACTATTATTATTATTTCTGTTGTTTCTAAAAGTAGTAATTTTGATAATAGTCAGTAGGAAAAGTATAACCACACACGCATTGTTTGTCCACAGAATAATTACACATTATTAAATAGGGGGCGTTTACAAATCCGAGATCTGACACCAGTCAGCTGCGCACAATTTCAAGATAATTTGCGATTTATAAATTTCACTTCTGGAAGAGAGGTGTATGCATTTGTTTTTTTTTGCGTTCATTTTTCTGAATCGCACTTACGCACTTTTGAGAAATGATCTTAGGGCAAATTTAGGACGGTTTATACACAAAATTTTATAAATGAGGCCCCAGCTCTGTTGCTGACAATAATCACTGTACTGAAAATCCTGTTTAAATCTGTAAATAAACAGGTGGTTTTCGGATTTACATTTTCATTACAATCATTTTTCAATTTATGATGTTAAAAAAAAAGTAAGCATGGCAATAGCAATAGCAATGTCAGTGTCGTGAGTTAAAATCCAAAGGAATGCATGAGCCAATACAGCATTTGCCTTAAATGCAATGCAATTGACTTTGCATTAAAGAGTCTGCTGAATGAATCAATGTAAATGTAATTGCATTAAAGTCAGTAAAGCTAAAGCTAAAGGCCAAACACTAAGATATTTATGTAAATTTTTCAGTTCAACTTTCCAATCAATATATTAAGCTTATATATAAGTTGTAATGAAGAGGCATTTCCACTGGTGGTCTCTGGCTTTTGGAGCTCACTGCATATTTACATGAAATTTTTATCATGATAAATGAATGTACGTTTTTGGATAAAAGTGTGCTTGTACACTTTGTTCTGGAAAAACATATTTCATTCTGGGTTGCGCCAAGTAGCATATTAACAGCATGTGTTGGATTTACTCCTGTGAGTCATTGCTCATCCTGAAGTTTGTTCATGGCCACTGAACCCAGAACAGATCAGTTTTTCTTCCCTTATTACTAACATCTAGTCCCTTTTCACGGCCGGTTCTGTAGAGTGGAAAGCAAAGGGAAGCGAAGTGATGCACAGTTTCACCCCACTGGGGTAGAGAAACACAGACAGCCTTTGCAATGCTCACTTGAAAAGTCAAACAAATAAACTTGAGTAATCTAAAAAAATAAACGACTGTTATACAGCTTTGATGTTTTCACAAATGCCTTTGGCAATATACAATGTATTAATATGCGCAGTTATTTAACTTTATAATACTACAGACTTGTATTGTTTTTAGATAAGCTATGTTATAGTTGCTGTTTTTATAATAATGAAAATATTACTTATTCATTCTAATGATAAAAAAAAAAAAAAATGCTACTTTTAATGCTAAAATGTTGCAAAAATCCTATGGTAAGTTCCCTTACTCTAAATGGTTAAAAACTGTTATACTGTTTTATTTTACATCTTTTGTTGTCAAATTAGTACTATGATGGTATTTTGTGTTTGTTTGTATGACAGTGTCTATTTATTAGCATTCACCTAATAAATATTCATTAGTATAATGTGGCTTTTTTTTATTCCTATATGCATTAATAACATAATGCATAATAACCTTTCGCTTTCCTCCTCACTATGTCTCTTCTGTGACCCCCACAGATCCTGAAAAAGATCAGCATGTATATTCAGGAGCAGAATGAGAAGATCTATGCACCCAGAGGTTTGCTCCTCACAGACCCCATCGAGAGAGGCATGAGAGTGGTATCCTTAGCAAACACTCAAGATGTGTTTTTTTTTAAGTGTTGCACCACCTTGAAAGAGCTATGTACAATCTATACATTTTGATTAATTATGTTATTTGCTTGCTAAAAAAAAAAAAAAAAAAAAAAACACTTTTAGCTTTCACTTTAGGGTAAAAAACTTTCCAATGGCCATGGTTTCCTCTCACTTCTGATATTATAAAAAAAAAGGTATATAATTGGCTTGGCAAAGTATGATACAAGTCAGTAATGTTGTGATTGTGTGTCTGCTGTTCTTTCCAAAATAAGAAGTCACACTTTCATAAGAGTCACAATCTGCAAAGAATATCACTTCACCTTCAGCCGTTCAGCTGAGGTGACACTTCGATATGTTGATATAAAGCAGAATAGAAAATCAGCCTTATTTGTAGGCATTTCTTTCCATTTTCCAGCTCTGTGGTTGTAGCTAGGAAACTGTGTGAGACCAAAAAGCACCTGAGGCCAGACCTGGAAACACTTTGTCTGTGTGATTAAAGAATAACTGGAAAAGGAATGTTTGTCAAGACGATTAAAAGACTCTTGCAGGTTAAAGACACTTGAACTGTTTGACAGCTGGAGTTCAAAGTCATTAATATTCAAAGCCAGACTGAACATCCATCAATGGGATTTTAGAGGAGAAAATAAAATATCAAAAAGGGAACGATCTAGTTTTGTTGCATCAACACACCATTTGCTTCCAGTGCACATTTAACCCAAATTTTGTCATTAATCAAAGTAGTCCTGATTAAACATTATTAAAAATTCAAAGTTTGTAACCATAACTCAAATATCTACATTGCTTGAACTTATTTTTTAAGTGTTAATAGCTCAAAATAATTAAGTACAATCTCAGAATTAAAGGTACAAAAGATGTCACAGTGGTGGTACCTTTTCAAAAGGTTCACCTATGTGCATAAAGGGTCCGTATTGGTATCTTAAAGTAACGGTAGAAAACTGTACCTTTTAAAAGATGCAGAGAGTTTACAAAATTGAGGGAATCCCCATGAGGGATAAATATCTACTTATTTGTATTTTTTATTCTTTTATTATGTGTTTTATGTTCTGTCGCTGTCATTCTGTTGTACTGCGGAGCTTCTGTCACGAAAACAAATTCCTCGTATGTGTAAACATACCTGGCAATAAAGCTCATTCTGATTCTGATTCTGATTCTGATTCTGATGAGCCATGCTAAAAAAAATGATTTGCACCAAAGTTTGGGCCGGTAAGATTATTTTAATTTAATTTATTTATTTTCTTAATTAATAGTTCAGTTCAGCAAAGATGCATTCTGAAAAAAAAGTGTCAGCATTCCATCAAAGATATGAAACCCACACAACCATTTTTGACATTCTTAACATGCATAAAATCTGCATATTGGAATGATTCCTGAAGGATCATGTGACACTGTACTGTGTTAACTTATATTATATTATATTATATTATATTATATTATATTATATTATATTATATTATATTATATATATAACTTATATATTAAGAATAAAACTAAATTATTAGACTAAATTTTACAAGAAAATATTGTTTAAGATTTCCTGCCAAAAACAAATTGAGTCAAGTGCTTTTTTTTACTAGTAAGCTTCTAAAAAAAAATCAAAAAATTCATCTTTGCCATCAATTACAGTTTAAACCATATACAAATAGAAAGCAATTATTTTGAATTGTAATGATATTTCTCTGAATTATTTTTGTTACTGAATTTTGATCAAATAAATGCAGCTTTGAGTTTTCCAACAAATTATAACCAAATCAGGTCCACATATAACAGTTTGTTAGGCAGTGTGTAAGCATTTTGGTTATGTTTCTCATGTTAAAAATCCAACAGGCATCTGCAGAAGTTTAAAATGTTGCCGTTTGTTGGGTCAGCGTGAACAACACTAATTGTTTCTAAGCAACTCTTCTAATGAGATGTTGCTGCATTGCTTCTGTCAAGTCTTTTGATGCCTGGCTGAATGCTTGTCACTTCGCAGAAATCAGGCTCCATGCACTGCATGCACCCCAATTGTCTGCTAGTTGCCTTGGCAACCTCTTTCCTTTTTGATTATTATTTTGGTTTCCTTTTTTTCACAATATATATTAAATTGTCATACGTAATGAAATTTCAGCATCTTTCAAGTAACTTTTGTGCATTCCTTTTGCCTCAAAGTCTATTATATGTCCACAGTCTTCAGGTATGGCAGTAAATGCACTCCCAAAAGATCCTCCAGGAACATATTATTCTTTGGATCCCATAATTTTGGGTGATTCCCTTTGGGAAATCTATCCAGTGAACCATCAAGCTAGCTTGGCAATCCCGTTCCTCCCTCTTCCCGCTGACTGCAGGCCCGGCTGGCTTTGGCAACCCGTTGTCAGCTCACAGTCCTGTGCAATCCAACCAGCTGTCACCTTAGGAGCAATGGGCAACAATAGCTGCCATTCAGTTCCTACCACACTGACCACCAGTAACTCATCACAGAACTTTGGTTTAGCTCATAGGAAAGACATTTTCAACTTAAATTAAATCAATCAGTTGATGGGTTAAATTCCTTTATTGCTATGCTACCACGTTTGCAAAATATTGCATATTCTCATCATCTGATTAGGTCGAAGTTTTTTTGTTAGGAGGGAATGCCTTTAACAGCTGTCCAACTCTCATCTAGAACCTTTTTAGGGTCCAACTTTGGGTTTTGTGGCTTTTAGAGCATGTCTATGAATGTTAAGGCCTCCTAAATGTTATGTATACTTTACAAAACAAATATTTATTGAACTTACACCACTATTAAATAGTTTGCCATCAGTATGATTTTTTATGTCTTTGACAGAAGCCACTTGTGCTCAACAAGGCTCAATTTATTTTATCAAAAATACAGTAGAAACTGTAATATTTTGAAATATTGCTACAATTTAAAATACCTCTTTTCTGTTTGAATATGTTTTAAAATGTAATTTATTAATGTGATCCATGGCTGAATTTTCAGCATCATTACTTTAGTCTTCAGTGTCACATGATCCTTCAGAAATTATTCTAAAATGCTGATTTGGTGCTCAACATATTATTATTATTATTATTATTTATATTTTATTATTATTATTATTATTATTTTTATTATTAATGTTGAAAACAGTTGCTGCTTAATATTTTTGTGGATACCATTATTATTATTTTTTTCTTCTGATGAATAGAGAGGTCGAAAGAACATAGTTTATTTGAAATGTAAATAATTTGTCTTTATTGTCACATTTTTACAATTATCAATTTAATGCAAACTTGCTAAATAAAAGTATTTATTTATCTATTTAGAAAAAATAAAAAATTTAAAATCGTACTAACCTCAAACTTTATTTTAATCTCTTTGGGATAAAAGACCAACGATATTACTTAATACTAATATTGCATATATTTGTTTATAAAATCAAAATGATTCTAAATTATATATAATCAATTTTGATTCATATAATTAAAATACCATTACAATTTTATGAAGCAAACAGTATGGGTGCAAGCAAGACTACTTAATTTATTGGTTTGATTGCATGAACTAATAAAATGTGTAACTTGAATGCAATATGTTGCTTTGAATTAAATCATCTTCCAAATGCATAAATGCAAATATGATGCCGCCTGAAACTGGTTTATAAACTCTTTGATATATGCACCCAAATTTCCTGATTAAAAAGGCATGACATGACATTCCAAGAAACAGTGCTCATTAAATAACTGTATGGGGTCCTTACATTTTTCATTAACTGTTATATTTCAACATCTCAGCATTTAACCCTTGACTATGTATTTCCAGATTGAAATCTCCATCTTTGAAGACAGTGGCTCCACCAGCTCCAGCTCCACTGGTTCTCCGTCCAGTGGCACGGCTCAATGACTGGAGGAGCAGCACCAGGGGTATGGGTACAGGGGGGCCAGTACGCTCCCCAAAATCCGCATGTTGAAACATGAGAGCACCAGATTTTAAAGAAAGAGAGTGAGAGAGAGAGGAAGTACAGATACTGCTCACTCACTCACTTCTTCCAAACAACAAGTGCAAAGCCAGGAGCTTTGATTCACAAACACACCTCCCTTTCTCCATCTCTTTTGATTTTGAGCCTCCTCTGCATTCCATTAGTGACAGACACATTTTGATCAGACGCCCTCAATACTGAAATAAAGAGGCCTAGCAGACAGGTACAATGGATAGAGTGCTTCCAACAGATTTCTAACGGTGTGTTAGCTCTGGAAAATCCAGATTAAGATGGTTTTGAAACATATTACTTTAATATTTTTTGTTAAAGGTGCAGTATGCAATATTGACAGCCATTAGCTACTGCAAATGGGTTGACATGGGTTCAAAATCAAAATACTGGAGGGAGTTGTTTTTCCTGTCCCTCCTTCTTAGACTTTACGCTCACAAGGTTTGCCAGATTGAGGGCACACAATATGAACGATCGCAACTAACAACGAAAAGTGATGAGCCTGACACTGTAAAGCCCCTGTCACACTGCACACTGGACCTGGAAAATTGCCGAAACATTGCCGGGTCGCCTTCTTTGTGAAAGCAAACATGTCCCAGGATTGATTCCGGGATTGATCCCGGGTTGAGGACCTAGTAACATTGCCGGGATCAGTCCCGGAACGAGCACTGTGTGAACAAAAGCCAGAACTAATGCCGTAAATGGTGTGTCATAGTGATGACATACATTATCGTGCAACTTTTTTACCGGGTGTTTGGAAGGCAGATCAAGGTTTGCAACAAAGAAAAAATATGTGCAAACTTAAATGAAGAAGAGATCAGGTATTTCCTCACTATCCTGGCTGAAGCTGAGATCGTTCGCCAGCTTAAGTGAAAATTAACGTGCCTATCGCTTTCGACTCGTATATTACACGTCACATCCTGTTGTCACGTGTCTTTACGAAACCTTTACAGGTTGTGTGTGAACGCACGCACATATTCCGGGTAATCACTGGTAGTGTGAAAGGAGCAAATTCTAGCGACCAATTGCCGGAACACATTCTACATCTGGTCATAGAGCTTTGAAGATGGATGCTGCGGGTTTTTAGGTAGGATTGATGTGAATGCAATCCATGACCCAGATCTTTTGCAATATGCTGTTTTTAACCAACTGGCAACCCGAGGTCACAAAATCCCCCCCAAAAAAATTAATCACAAAACCAAAAAAAAAAAAAAAAAAAATTCTTAAACAGAATGCACATTTGACAAGTTTAACTGGCTCGTAGCATTGTTTTTTAGAGAAAAAAGTATCTGCAAATATATATATATTATTATTATTATTATTATTAGAGTCAAACAAATTATACAGCACCTTAAATATTTTTAATAAAAAATGTATATATCCTTCTTTGCTGGATTTTAGTTAAAGTTTTAATAGTTTGGTTGTGTTTTGTTCTTTTCAAATATATCTCTATTTTTATATTTCTATTTTTTTATTTTTACAGGACAGTTAATTTTTTGTTTAATTTTTCTTTAATACATCAAATTAAACTTAATGAAATGAGAAATGTTGCCTTGGAAACAGGCTGAAATAAAATGTTATATATATATATATATATATATATATATATATTCCACTTAACATTTATTTTATTTCAAGTAATTTACCACTTTATTAACAGATTACGCTTTATACAAAACAGATAGTTTTAAAGCAGCTTCATAGTAATGAACAGGAAAATAATTGAATCAATGCAAACTTCAAATTTAAGATAAATTCTAATTCTGCCAGGGTTGATTCAGATCTATACAATAACTGTAAGGTCTGTTAATTATGAAAGCAACTCAGTTCAGTTACTGTATAAGCAGCTCCACAGAAGTCAGTAGTGTCATTGTTGAGCTCAAGTCAGTTTAATGTTGTTTTAGTTCAATAAATATGTTGATGATTCAGAATTTTTCATTTTTGAGACATTTGATTAAAAAGATGGCAATTAGCTGGTTTACCAGCTATCACATTCCAAAAAACACCTTAAGATGAATGACCAGTTTATAGCTGTTTGTTGCCGGTCTAAGATGGTTCCAAAACACAGCAACCAGCTTAAGCTGGAGTTTCCAGCAGGGCTTTGGTGCTTATTTAGTTTGGACAGGGACTGAGCTCTCACTATTCATCCCCATGATGTTCCGCAGGGGCCAAATTCAGCAGGGCCTCAGTTCACTGGCAGGCTTGACCCTTTGCAGCGCTCTAGGCTCATGTTCCTTCTGTTAGTTCCACCACATACCTGTGCCTCAGAGGTTCAGTGTTCGGTGTCATGGACAATAAACTCAGACCAGGAAAGGATCTTGTCTTCTCGTGGAGGATAATCGCAAATGGCATTTATTTATTTATTTATTACGTAATTATTTTTTACCCAATAAACTCTACCTCTGGTTTGTGCTTGTGCATAGAGTCAATGGAGCCAGTGTAGACAGGAGCAGGTCCAACATGTAAATGTACCTTTGATAAAGTTTATTTAGACTGATGTGGTTCAGAGAAGATTGACTCACCAGCTGTTCGGAATGAGCTGCGAGATTTTTCATTGCTCTTGTTGGTTACATGTTAAGCGTTTTTGCTAGACTCTCAGACATAATTCATGCAATAATGCATACTTATTATTTTCTTAAAATAAATAATGACCCTTTTCATAGTCTGCTATCACTCACTTCTAATTTGCTATATTTTAAAATGTAATTTATTCCTGTGTAGGTAAAGCAGAATTTTTAGCAGTCATTACTTCAGTAATATCTTCAGTGTCACAAGTCTTTCACTTTTGATCAATTTAATACATACTGTAGTTGCTGTAAAACATACATTTCTTTCTCAATCAATCAATAAACAATATCTTACTGACCCCAAACTGTACAGTATGAGAGGCCAAAAACAACCATGATCGGGGCAACTGAGAGTGTCTGTTGCATTCATGTTCACTTTTCTATTCAAACATTTATTTGTTTGTTGAAGTGCATTCTTCTTCCTGTTTCCCCACCACCATGTTTTGGCATAATTTATCTGTTTATATTTTCCATTCGATCATATTTTCTGACCTATAAAATTAAATGGGCTGTTTTTAGTTTGTTTTTGTTTTGCTGCTGTGCCTTTAAGACATGCAAACACACTTTAGCATGTCAAACGAGCTACAACAATTTGCTGCAAGCTTGTGGGTTTGCTGTCTAATATACTGTAGCTTTTAACTGCCCCATCCTTTAGTGACAGCTTCTTCGTAAAATCTATAACATAAACAATTAGAGCACAATTGGACTGAAATTATTGGGGACATTGTTAAAAAAAAAAAACAGCCGAATAACTGCCATTGAGATAAACAACCTCCTTGAGCCATCCTACTTCATCCATCATTCCTCACTGTGACTGGGGAGACAACTTTCTCAATGCTGAATGAGCATCGTTGTCATTTCAAAGTGAGTTGTAATATGTTGATGAAAGTGTCATAATGGTTTTTTTTTTTCAGTGCTTTTTCAGTAAAACCACTTTTAAAGGTAAATTTGATTCTTTATGATACAGCCCCTTTAAGTCTCTGTTCATCGTCATTCGTTTCCCCATTTTATTTACAGTTCCCTACTTGTCCAAACTTACTGTAAGCCACCTATGAGCTTCTCAGCTCAGTTTTGACAGTCACTCATTCGATCTGTAGTATGGTAGCGTTCATAGATCTCCTGTGCTGCTGCCTTCATGTTTCACTGCTGTGGCGATACCCACCTTGGCGCTGATCCATCAGGATTTTGGACTTCTGTAAATTGTGCATGACTTGCACTAATAATGCATGAGTGTCTATTTGTCTACACGTGGACTTCAGTCTTTAGTGAGTGAATGTCTGTAGTTGTCCTGTTACAATGATGCTGTTGGGAGTTGGGAAGGTGATTATGAAGAAATGTGTTTTTTAAGTCATCCTGAACCTTTTCAAAACTCTTTTGCTTTGTGTCATGCGATATATTTTTGAGAACAGTTTACAGTGGGACCTAATTTTATCCTTTGAGAACTGTATGGATAATGAAAAAGATTAGCTTTTTTAGATTAGAGTTGGTTTAGGTTTCCAGCATTTATTTATTTATTTATTTTTGCAAGCAGTGATAAATAGCACACAGTAACATTAGGAACATGTTTTAAGAAAGTATATTTTGATTTCGAGTTCATGTTGATTGTTTGTTGGGCTGGAAAGTGACAGGCTGTTCAGGAAAGATTTTATAAGTAAATCTGCCAAACCTCTCTCACCCACAGCCATATGGTTTGACAAAACGGACTTCAAATCTGAAATATTTCTTGGTTTGGTTTGACTGACTGATTTGAACGCTAATGATGGAGTATGTGGGGCCCTTCAACATGTACAATATTTAGTCTGAAAGGGCCCCGGGCTGATCCATACAAATCAGTAAAACATGACATAAAAATGTGAGTTACATTAAAAAGACATATTTTACCATTTGTTTATATGGACAAGCCTGCTATTTTAAGACAGCTCATATATAATGCATATAAAGTGTCAGACAGACATCATTCCTTGAGTTTTCCACAATACTTACTTTTCATTTACATCAACAAATATTGGACGTGTATGACTGAATAGGTAAGATGGAAAATCCTACATGTCTCCTATAGGAGAAACATTACATGTGTTTTAAAAAGTACTTTAATATGGCAAAATGTAAATACTAGTTTTGTATGATAGATTATATTGTTTTGGTCCAATAGTATAGGAAAAAACACAGTATGATTTTTTTAAAAGTTAAATGCTCATGTCTTCCTAATGTAGAATCATAACTTTCCATGAACTGTTTATTATTTCTGTTAGGAATATTATAAAATCTCTGGCTCACTGCGGCGCCAGAGACAAATGTGTTTTATTATCTGTACTAATATACCTTGAAATGGAGAATATATAGAAAAGCAGCAAATATTTGGTTTGCTGTTTATTACTGTTATGTTGTATTCAAATAATGTATCGAAAAAAAAAAGAGTTTTATACCATTTATATAAAAATATATATTTATCCCTAAAATGTCTGGATGTCAGCAGGTTTCTGAAAAGAGCTATTGTCTTCTGCCTTTATCCAGAATGCCAACAAAAAAAATAAAAAGTTTTGTTGTTCCTCTGGAAACGGAGATCAGCCGAGTTTTTTCCCCTTCACATACACAGACAGCGCTAAAATGAAAACAGACTGATTTCTGGGCATGTATGAGCGTTGGTTCACAAACACGGCAGGTTCATCATTGTGCTCAATCTCAACAGACTAATTCAAAGTCCAGCTCACACAATCTCCAAAAAGTCATTCTCTCCCATAAGACATAAAGCAGCATTACTGGCTAGCGAAGAAGTCGTATATTCTTATTTGAGGGGAAATGGTAGTGCCCTTGATGTGACAGATGAGTATTCTGCGCCAGAGACGGGGGATTAGAGTTATGACTTTGGCAACCGCACGCTGCGTTTGGTTCTGCAGTTTTATGGGGCATTTGCATTGGGTCTGTTCTTCCTCCAGGATATTAGTGCAGAGGAACAGATTCACCTGCTGATAAACCAAGCTTTGTGATTTTGAAATGGCAACAATGAATAAAAATGATTTGCTCCACGAGGATTATTTGGAAAAATGCTACAAAAGAAATCCCTCAGTAAATGATTTGTTCCTTACAGAACAATTTTAAGATTGCTGTAGTGTAGTGTGTAAGTAGGAAATATCAGTTTACGTTTCCAAACATTCATTTTTGCCAATAATTGTAATAATCCAGTGAGATTTTTGATTTTTTTGGAGTCTGACAGCAGCCAGTGCACCACACAGAGATCTGATCTCATCATTATCATCCTTTATCATCCAGTCTGTCAGAGATTACATGAAGAAACGGAATAAACTAAGACAGAATCAATCCAGAAGAATTTAAACACTTTACCTTTAAAAACACAAATGTTCATCAAACATCAATGAATTGGGAATTGGGTGAATTCGTTATTGCTGTAACATCTCCAGGGAAAAGCAGATAGCATAGTCATTTAAAGAAACATTACTTTAAACCCTGGAGTCATATTGTTTGGGACATCATAAAAGAAAACAAAATAAGCAGCTATAATGAATTCAAGACCTAAGCGCAATGTGAACAAGAGTTTTTCCATGAGTGTATTTACTTATATTCCCCACAGCGGTAAACACGCAGGTCAGGGTCAGCAGATGAGAGACTTACTGTTGATTTCCCATTTAAAAAGCAAACGTCATCCTCTTTGTCAACCGAGGGGAAAATTTAAATCAACCCAGCGTTAGAACACTGGCCAGCTTGGCATTCTGAACATTTCAAAACAAAGAGGAATGAAACAGAAGGACTATAGCAGGCAGAGCCTGAAAGACTTATTGTTGTCTGAGAAGCAGACGTCATCATATATGCTAAATAGATTAAATTTAGTTATACATTCTTGTAAAGTCACTTTAAATAAAGTGACAATCAGTTTGAAACTTCCAGGAAACGTTGCTTTTAAATGATTTTTCTGACTGGAACAGAGATGGATAAGCCAGTGAAGTGCACTGCAGTTTGTTGTTGTTGTTGTTTTCCAATATAAATGATAAA